>NW_011888822.1:9883618-9900758 GCF_000151845.1 Pteropus vampyrus | reverse complement strand
GAGACATGTATGATGGCGTATACAATCGCTGGTAAGTAGAAAGTGCTCGATGAATGCAGTTCCTCTATTATTATAGAGAAACAAATGAGACGGTGTAATTAGAAAAGAACTTTGGACAAGAATAGTTCTTAGGGATGAACCATTTCATAGCTGTAATTATTGGAAAGTTAAGTGATAACTGTAACAATTGCCTAATATCCATTTAGACAAAATTCTTACTTCCCAGTCTTGTGGCTACAAAGTAAGCACTGGATTTTTATGGACTGAGACTAAACTGGGCCCAGGATATGCATAATACTTCAAAGTTTCTAAACTTGTAATTTTCCCCATGTCTCTTTGAATTTTTAGGAGACCTTTTGTTAAATCTAGTGGTTCTGTCTGGAATAGTCAAATCTGTTTTGAGTTAGTTGACATTTTTACTGCCCCCAAACTAAGGCAAACTGGTACCACAGGTTCAAAGTCAAGTTGAGCAGAAATGTAACCTCATTCAATAGAGTTCAGTACCCATTCTAATCCACGATGGCAGAACGCTTTTGCATTCCACATGCTGGGCTTAGGAGAACTGGGCAGCCGTGTCCATCTCTCTTGCTACCCCTGTGCAGTGGTCTCCATTTATGAATGTGTTTCTGCCTCTTCTTCATCAGCTCTCTTGAGGCTGAATGAAGCTCAACTAAATTCAAACTTAGATGACATTCTTCTGAAAAGGAAAAAAAAAATAAAAGGTATTCTGACAAATTCAGATCTAAAATCTTTTTTTAAATGTATATTTCACTCATTCAACAAATACTTAGATTCAACTGAAATATCAAATAAATATCTCAAATTTCCCTCTCTTTTTGGCTTGAAAGACCAGGATTTTGTTTGACCTTGAACAAGATTTTACTCTCAAAATCCCATCAATAAAGCAGAGATAATGACAGTATTTGCCCACTGCATGAGGGAATTATAAAACTTAATTAATTAAAATCTTGGATGAAATGTGCTAGCAACACCAACATTCTGTATTACTACTTGACCTGTATATGAATAAGTGTTCATTTAAAATACAAAATTTCCAATTTATAGCATGATTGTAGAATGGAATTTTACACACACACACACACACACACACACACACACACGTGCTCATCCATATACATATGTATATGCATATGTATAGCTTGGCATTTATACGAATGTGTGATTTCAGCAGCAAATCAGCCAAAGGAAAAATTAGCTACAGTTTTTTCCAAGGGAAATAATTTTCTGTTCATGTTCTGTTATTTTCAAAAGACTCTAATGCTGTTATTTCAAAACTAAATGTCCTCAAACAAGGCAAAGACAATTCTTAGTTGAATTATGCTTGCCGATGCCAAATTTTCAGTGTTGTGTTAAAGTCCTACAAGAATAATCCAAAATTTTTTAAAGTGTATATGCAAACATTCTTTTAAAATGAATTAAAAATATTCCACCCTTTTAGGATCAGATAACCTTTAAAAAAGGTAAATAAACATTCAAAAAGAGAAAGGAAAAAATGGAAGATAGAAAAAAAAGGGTATATTTAAATAATTATTGTCATCACCCCCCATAGAAAAATAAAAATCATCCATAAAATTTATTTTGATTTCTTGTTTAATTAAAATTGGGCAGGGTCTTATTGCAACAAAATAATAAAAAGAAAGAGCTCTGATATAATTTAGTAGGAGTATTAAAAAGCTATTTCTTTTTCTCTTTGCACAGGTTTCTTTGGCTATTACTTAAATTTTTGCCTACATATTTTGAGACACAAACAGATTAGATATTTCTTGCAGATAAACATTTTCTCTGGATGCAGCTATTTTCATAGCTGATTAGTTGACTAAATGCCTTAGTATCTTTAAACTAGTTCATTTATATAGTTAAGGCTTTTATTCAATATAGCACCAGTTAAATTTGGCATGGAAATATGGCCTCCTGTCATAGGAAAAATATATGCAACTGATAAGGATTAAACACTGCCTAATAGAGTAGGAAGAATATATGAATTAGGGCTGTTTATCTTCTACCATGAATGACAATCTTTTGTTAATTTAAAAACATTATCTAACACTAACACCTAATAAAAGCGTTAGATGTGAAATATAAACATTTTTATAGATACACTATGAATTTTAATATTATTTAACTTCATTTTATTAAGTAATTTTCTACCTAGACAGCATATTTCTGTTAATATTTTTAATAGAGAGACCACATGTAAAACATCAAATGGGTCTTAAAGCGTGGAGGTGGGGAGGGGTGGAGCATTCTCACTAGACATATTCAGAAAGAAAAAACTAGAAAATCTAAAAGGTACCAAAATTGTTGATGAAGAGATATAGCTTTCAAGAAATTACTAAATCCTTCTTTCCATTGTCGAAATCCAGTTTAATCATCTTCCTCATTAATTTAAGGCAGGGACTTCATCTGTTTTGTTTACTACCAGATCCTCATGGTTAGAACAGTGCCTGGCACAAAGTATGTGTTCAATAAATCTTTGTTGAATAAAGAAGAGAGCTTGTCAAGGCAGGCTATAGAATTTGAGACTGGTTAAAAAGCAATAGGAATTCCACAGAGCTTTTTGTCTGTTACTTTGTTTTGCTAAGAAGGAGGAGAAAAAAGAAAAAGAACCATCGAAATTAATATATAAACAGGGCTCCGGATCAGTCTGTACAGAACCTTGAGAGTAAGAAAATAGAAATGGCCCAAAGGGTAACTGGAATATTACCTTCTTCTTTCACAAGAATAAGACTGCATCACTTTTAGCAAGAAAGATATGGAGTTGAAGTAACGAGAAGAAATAAGATGCAAAAACTGCCACTGAGTACAAGGCTCAATAAATATCTCTGAATAAATGAAAGGCTGTTCTCACACTAGGCATCATTTCGGCTCTGGGTTGACAAATAAGATTGTCCTCAAAGGCTCGCAGTCCAAAGGGGGAGGAATAAGCAGATTCGAATCCTGATAAAAAAAAGGAGGAAGAAACAAGAAAGGTGACAAAATTAAAAGGGAAATTAATTTCTCCTTGCTGTAACCCATGATACATTTGGAATTTGTGTAAAATTCCAATTGCCTTAGAAAAGGCAAAATGGGTCACAAGTGATACATTCAATGAAAAGCCTCTGAAATGCATGTTGATAAATTTGAGAACTTTTATATGAGAAAAGCATACAAAGAACTAAAAATCTGGAAGGCTGAAAGTTGAATATATTCTGGGAATATGATTTGTAAGTTTAAAATTTTACAAAATAAATGGGAAGAACATGCAATTGTTGAAAAAAATTCATAAATTGTGGAATGAGGGTCAACTCACATTGCATTATGATAAACTTAAAAAAATACTATAGCTAAATATAGTACATATCAAAAACATGTATGAATTGGGTATAGAAAACTTCCTGGACCAGAGACAACTCCAGTAACCTGAAGTAAATTCTGGCCTATGGACATGGTTTTTTATTTAGGTCTTTATTATGGAAACCTCAAACATGTACAAATTAAATTTTCATATATTTATCTGTCATCCAGCTTCCAAAATTATCAATCCATTGTCAATGTTGTTTTACTTTTATCCTTTGTTTCATTTATATACACTTCCCCACCCTAATCCATGGATCATTGTGAGGCAAATCTCAAACATTACATTATTCATCTGTAAACATTTCAGTGAATATTTTTAAAATATAAGGACATTTTTAAAAAACATAACTATAATACCAATATGACTCCAAAAAGTTAATAATTCCTAAACATCATCAAATATTGTCATTTCAAAATTCCCTGATGAGTATGCAAGTGTTTTTAAAACTTAGGAATTTATTGTCACATTTGGAAATAGATATATTTCAACCAAAAGACTATATTTTTGACTTCTCTCTTAACAAAAATATTCAGCAACTCTGTGTACACAATCATGAAGAGCAACATTGAGAAGAAATGGAATATCCATCTCCCCTTTCACGCAGGTCGTGCACTCTTCAGCTCACCACAGCCCTCACCACTTCCTATTGTCCTGCCCATTGCACACTTCACACATCTATGTTACCTGTCTGGCTCTTAAATACAAACTGAGTCTACAATTCTAAATCTAAGCTAATGGAGATATAGGGTGATTGGAACCCATCTTTTAGCTTTTGGGGTTAATGATTTTATAAATGGCAACCCCAGTCACAGTTTAGCGTTACAGATTTAAGTAAGTCACAGATGGAACAGAAAGCCACAACTCTGAAGACAAATGGTCAAATTTGAAGGTTAAACCAAGGGTGGAACAAGAGAAGTTAATAGACAAGGGAGCCAAGAGGGGGAATGGAGGAGTTATGAGGCACAGATTGATTTGATTAGTTCAAGAATTACTTGGAGAACCAAATTATGTGCTGGGTTCTCTTCTTTGCAATGCATTCCAAGATCCAAAGATGGGTAATGTTGCTTTTAAAGGAGTTATGCCAAGTCCAACACTACATAAAGCCTTCCCTCCTTTCCCATTCATTTGTCAGTTTTGAAATGTGAGAATGCAAGCACAGTAGGTTAAATTAAAAGTGTAGTCACTGGGGTGAGGTATTAATGCTCTTAAAATTGAAACTAAAATTAAAATCTAAAACAAGATTTCTTACATTCACCTATATCTATATATTAACTGCTTTTCCAATATGCTGGAATGCTCAGTACTCAACGAAAGAAAATAAAATGGTATGCGTTTGACAACCAGATGCTGTTCAAATTGAAAGAGCTTAATTTTAAGACTGGCAGAAGAGAAGACATACAATTTGCTTGCTATACACACAATAATTAAAAACTAAAAAAAAAAAAGGCAATGAGTATCAAATATTAAATATTTATTTCTCAGAGTATTTTTGTGCACTCTGATATTAGTAACAATAATTACCGTCTTTTATCCAAGACACACCTAGACTGAGAAATTAAATTCCCAGCATATGGGTATACACAGCAGCCTGTGCACATGCTTAATTCCCGTTATGTTAATAGAACAAGAGGAAATGCACCAATTGAAAGAAAAAACAGAAACTTAATATAATGGGAAATCTGGAAAGGCTTGTTTCTGTTGAAAACACGTGAATTAATTCCATTAAGATTTTTCAAAATAAACATGTATCCGGGGCAGAAAAGCTAAGTATGTAAATTATTTTATAGAAAATAATTCACAAAATTGACACCTGTCAATCTCCTTGTGTACTAAGAACCTCAATATGGCTTGGGACTTTGTGTGGGAGTTTTGTCAAGAATATTAGTCATCTATCTGAGACTCCATCATTGCCTGCGTTTTTAATGCCTTTAAGATTTTAAATCTGAAATGCCTTACCTTTCTGCTCTCTTTTCTATTATTTAATGCAAGTCCTCATTGAAAAGTCAACATGACCACAGGGATATGCACAGCAGTCCCTAGAGCAAACACAGATAAGAGCCATGCCTCCGGGTCACTCATGGAAAGGCTAAAGGTCCCAGAGCAGTGGTTAATGTAATTAAGGAGTCAAGAGGCCAAAGTTCAAGTGCAACTTCTGCTGTTTAACCAGTTGGATGACCTGGATCTAGATCTCAGCATTCCTAACTGTAAAGAAGCAAGGTAATGACCCCAATCCACCTAACTAACTTCACGAAATCAGAAGGCTCCAAAAGAAGATATGTGTGTGTATGAAGGTAATTGCAAACTGCAAAGCACTTTCCAACTACAAGGACCATAAGTAATAGCATTTTATGTCCTACTTTTCAAAAAGCTTTGATTCATTTATTATAATTTGTCTTTTGACATCTTTTCTAATATAAGAGTAATACACATCAATATATACAAATTAGAACAAGATAAGCAGACAGAAGAAGATGGGATATCATTTACATTCTCACCACCCCAAAATAATACCCATGAACACTGTACATATATTCATATAGCTCTCAATTTAAACCAGTGCTTCTTTGACGCAGTGCAATTTTGCCCCCCTCTCCCATGACATTTGGCATTTTCTGGAGACATTTTTGGTTGCTCACCAAAATTTCAAATAAAGTCTGTCTTTATCAATGTTCATGTAGGAGCAGGGGGTCAAAGAATGCTACTGGAATCTAGTGAGTAGAGGCCAGGGATATTGCTAAACATCCTACAATGTACAAGACAACTCTCTACAATAAAGAATTATTCGACCCAAAATGCCAATAGTGTCAAAAATGAGAAACCCTGATCTAATATACATATATGTGTATGTGTGTGCCAACACATGTAACATTAATGCCAGAATGCCATTCTAAAATGTCTTCACCAAATTGTGCTAGGAGCATGACATTCTCAGACTCTCATATTTAACCAATGTTTACTACTGTTATAAAAACATACAAGCAATGTACAAGGGAAAGTTAATACTGAAATCATAAAGTGTTTCTTCATATACATTTAATGGAGGTAGTGTTAATGATAATGACGCCATTTATCATTTACTCTCACAACTTCTTTAATTGCAAGAAGCTGGTAGGGTGACAGGGGAAAGGGAGATGGGATGGATGGCTTTTGTTTAAGCAAATTTAGGGAATCCTCTTTGTCATTCGTTTCTACAAAATATATTTCTTGACACTGCAGTGGAATCACTAATATTAGACTGACCATTGAGAACACACAAGAAACTCAGATTATTATGGAGACATTGTTAAAGTGGAAATATTCATGTGGGTAGTTTTTTGTTTTTTGTTTTTGCTTTTTATATAAATAAGTCATTATGGAGTTCAGAAAGTAAATAGGTTATATATTTTGAAACCTTTTTAATAAAAATAAATATCGCTTTTTACACAGCTAACAAATCAAACATCAGAACTTCACCAAAATAAATTTAATTAGGTTAATAGAAATGGAAAGAAGTCAAATAAGACTTTCCACAATTTTTTTGTAATCTAAAGAACATTGTACAAAAAGATACCAGTTAAATTGTATCATCATCATAATTAAAATCAAATTTACCATTTTATTTTTCACTTAGTAATATATAGCATACATCTTTACATCTCTCCCTCTGAGGGAGAGATGTAAAGATGTATATATGTATAGAGTTACATATATATATATATGTATATACATATATACATATATACATATATGTATACACACATATATATATATATGTAACTCTAAAGAACTTTAACAGCACAAAAATATTTCATTGTATGGATGTTTATAATTGTTTATAATTTACTTAATCTCTTACTATAAATATTTATATTATTTTCAATCTTGCATTAAAGTAAACAATGCTACTCTGAACATCTTCACTGTTAAATCCTTAAGTGCATCTTGAATTATGAAGTTTAATTGGTAGAAGTTGAATTAGAAGCAAAAGTGTAGGATTCAAATAGTCAAATTGTCCACCAAAAGATTTTATTGAAAGGTAAAATTCAAGTTAATTTTTATAGCTTGCTGTTTTATCTTCTCTGACAGTTTGACTCTATTCCCACAAGTAATGCTCACTGCCATTCCTGGTGAGCGTGATTATTCTTCGTGACATGCAACAGGAGATATTCCACAGCCTGTCTAAAGCTGACTAAATTAAAGTGACTTCCAGGTTTTGATTCGACTAACAGATTTCTGATCATTGAATTATCATTCAAGTAGAAGTTCACAGAGACAGAGCCATAGCAAATCTGATTCAGCCATGAGGGGAACCCTTATTAGCAATTTGTCATTCCTTCAAACTAACCTTCTAATTTCATCTAATTGTCTATGTGTCAATTCAATTTACACATGTAATTAATTATTAAAATGTTCCCAAGCCTCATTCAGCCGACTCTTCCTGATGGGTTCTCTGCAAACACTGATAAAAACATATTATTTGAAATTTCAGGTCTTTCTTTTGTTGTCCTTATTGTGAAGAATTCAGGCTTTATTTGTCTTCTGAAACCTGTTCTGTTGAACTAGAAGTGGTTGGCCAATCCAATTCCAAAGTCTGGAGGGAAAATTAAAAATAACTAAACTGCACTTTTTTGAAGTATTTACAGCAGACTATGTTTGTGCCATTTATACAAAATATTTTTAATCATATGAAAAGGATTCTCTGAATGTGAAAAGTGTTCCATGTAACGTTGACCATGATGTCATGATGCTGTAGTTCCTCTCTCTGACTACTAGGGTGCTGTTTTCTGCTCCAAAAGGGAATTGGCTAAATGGGGCCTGAGTGTGAATTTATTCTTTCCCACCTTGCTAGCAATTTTTACTTTTCCAGCTTGGCACATAGAATCTTGCAAGTCTCCCTGGAAGGTGACTCATATTTAAATATGAATGGGGCAGCTGGCTTCTGTTATCTTAAAGGGTTATATTATGTCATTGCACATTTTCAGCTGGGGTAAAAACAAACCGTGCTCTTTCCACACATCAATTCCAGTAATATATATTTGTACAAGATCACAGGGACTTATAAACTGTCTGAAATTTTTCCAGCTTTAAAAATTAAGACCAATGTACCATGTTTCTTAATAATTCAGCAGCAATAACCAAAAAGATCTCTTTTTTACCCATCATGCTGCTTATTTCTAAAGAACACGAGGATGAGGATGATGAGAATGACAAGAACAATGATAATAAGTGTTAACTTGTGTTGACATTTACCATATACCAGGCACTGTGCCAACAGCTTTACATGTAATCTTCACTAAAATCCAAAATAAGAGATACTCTTATTGTTCCCATCTTTCAGATGAGGACTCTAAGGGCTTAATGAGGAAAAGATCAAAGAGTGAAAAAAGGATAGGATCAGGGTTTGAACATATCCAGTTTTAATTTCAAAGCCTGTACTCTTAAACATTATAATATACGTTCATGAGTTTTATAATAGCACCTAATCCACATTACAGGGCTGTGGCATGGATTAAATATAATGTAAGCACTGTGACAGGAATAGTGACTGACAGAGCAAAAAGTTAGTAAAAGTTAAGTATAGCAGTAGCATAAATAGTATTAATAATTGTGGGTATGGAGCAATAGTATTAGTGGTAATAGTATTCCCTGAAAAATGGAGCATGAGTAATCAGGAAGGGAAGTTTAGGACACGGTTTCACGTTTTCGAAGTCGATATGCTAGTTGATATTTTCCCTGTAAAGGACATGCTTCCTCATCAAAAATAGAACCACTTTTTTTTAGGTACCTAGCAATAAAAAAATTATAAAATAATAATTTTTATGAGGTAAGGACAATGTTAAAAATTTATGTGGCTTATGTAATTTAACTCTCATAACAAACTTTTGAGGTAAGTCCTATTACAGATGAGGAAATAGAGCTTCAGAGAGGTACAGTCATCTGCCCTGGATCACACAGCTGGTAAGTTATGGTGTCAGGATATTGACCTTGATTTGTTTATATACCTAATGGCCTGTCCCTTCTACTAGACTAAAAGCGCTATGAGGCAAGAGATCATATCTGTTTTGTTCATTACTGTATTCACAGCCCATAGCACAGTGTATAATCAACAATAGGGAATTTAAAAATGTGTGAAAAAAATAAATGAATAAATAGATGAATGAATCCAGACCCTAAACTTTTAATAAAAGTGTGTCTCATATAATATATATTGGCAAAACTAGAAGCTGGCCGAGATATTTTATAATAATAATAATAATAATAATAATAATAATAATACCACCTGCTATTTATCTAGTGCCTACTATGTGCCTAAGATTAATAAAGATAAGAATCAATTAATCCTTAATTAATTAATTAAATAATAATAATAATTATTATTATTATTATTATTATACCACCTGCTATTTATCTAGTGCCTACTAGTGCCTATGATTAATAAACATAAGAATCAATTACTCCTTAATTAATTAATTAATTAATTAATTTACTCAACAAATACTTATTGAGTACCTACTATGCATCATACATCGACACTGTTGTAAAGGGCACAAAAAATGCACTGAATAAAATAAATGGCAGTAACTGCTATTGCTATTGCTATTGCTATTGATTTTTTCAATCTTTTTGTGCAGATAGGCATAAAAATGATCCCCAAAAGTGTCTATATCCAAATCCTCAGAATCTGTGACTATGTCACCTTACCTGGCAAAAAGGACATGGCAAATGTTAAGGACCTTGAGATGGAGGATTAGCTTGGATTATCCTGGTGGTTTCAACCTATTCATATGACTCCTTAACAGAGCCTTTTCTTGCAGAGGTGACAGGCAGAGGAAGATGTGACTATGGAAGACCTGTGAGAGGAGTGCAACATGTCTGGCTTTGACAATAGAAAAAGGGGCTGTAAGCCAAGAAATGTGGAGAGCCACTAGAAGCCGAGAAATACAAGAAAACAAATGACCCCCTAGAGCAGCAGTCCCCAGTCTTTTTGGCACCAGAGACTGGTAATCCAATGAGAATCTAATGTCAGATTATCCGAAGTGTAGCTGAGGCGGTGATTCTAGGGCTGGGGAGTAGCTGCAAATACAGATGAAACTTTGCTTGCTCACTCACTACTTACCTCCTGCTGTGTGACCTAGTTCTTAATAGGCCACTGACCATTCCGTAGCCCAGGTATTGGGGCCCCTGCTCTAGAGCCTCCAGGAAAGAATACAGCTCTGCCAACACCTTGATTTTAGCACAGTGAGAACTAGAAGTGTAAGATAATAAATTTAAATTGCATATTTGCAGTAATTTGTTACAACGGCAATAAGAAACCAATACACATTACAACCAAAAAAGAAGCAGTGCTCCCAGGATTCCAAATAGTAAGAATACTGATTTTTTACAAGTATTTTAAGGGTAAATATCAATTTTTATGCCTAAAAATTGGAAAGTACAAGAATGCAATGAGTAATAAAATAAATATTAGTGTTGGATACACTTGGTACCAGCTGCAAAAATACCTATTGCAGATATCACATTGCAAATCTTCCAAAATCAATATGCAGCACTGGTAGATTAAAATGAGCTCCCACATCAGTTAGGGTAGATGGTCATTTCTTATAAACAGTCAGCAGAACTCCAAACTGCTTACCAAGAAGATGTGCATCAATCACTTGATTTTCATTTTTTAACTTTAATTATTTTCACTGGTCACATTCACCTATAAATTTGTTCTTTCAAAAAATGTGCTTTCCATTCAGATCATTTCATCCACTGGGAAAGAAAAGTATAAAAAAATTGGAGTTGTGCAAAGAAGAAAAAATTAATTTTCTTGCAATGAAGGATTTTTTCATAATGAAAAATATTTTCATGAAATGGATGCTAACACAACACAACAGAAAACAAATAAAGTATTTGCATAATATTTTTCCTAAAGATTACTTGCATTTTAAAAACTACCTTCTATATATCGTCCCCAAGTGATGCTTAAAAAGCTAAATCATTTCTGAACAAGAGTTACTTTCTCCTTGCACTTCTCGTTAACATACATATGCTTTTGTAAAGTTATCTTTTGTCAATGATAAAAGATGATTTACAGTTAAAAGGAATAATTTGTTAATTTAAAGAAGAGCTTATAAAGCCCTAGATTTTCCCAAAATAACATACGTACCTGGCAGGCCCACATTTGGGCTTGACACCTGGGAAAAAATCTGTGTTTAATATTTCACAAACTGTCGTTTGTTTATTTATTTATTTATTTAATGCATTTAATACATGCCATTTTAAACAAACTTTTAAACATCCACTAATCACTTCACAATAAAAATTGAGTGCTTCATGCTTTTAGACCTTTGAGGTGTGAGGAATGCGTAAATTTTTAAGGAAAGAAAAAGGAGGGCTGAGTAAAGAAAATGTTGATGGTGTGAGGATGTTGGACTGTTGGTGATCAGGTGTGTGCTGTTGAATGGGCCTCTAGTGAATTGGAAGCTTTTAAAAGAGATTGATTCTCTCGCTTAACTAGTTTTTTCAACCATGCTTTTAAAGGTATTAATTATTTGAGGAAAAGATTCCCCATTTGTTCCTAAATTGTTTCTTTGGGCGATTCTTTGCCTGAAAAAATGTCTGGGGTAAAGGTGAACATTCTGTTACCATATTTTAAAATAACATATCTAAATATTATATTTAAAATCATATAAAATACATTTAATTAGAATTATATAAATTATATAAAATATTTTAATTGTTTTATATGTAAAATTATATTTATATGTAAAATAGGACATGTATTTATACATTATATACATATAATATGTTGAACATCTCTTAGAAGGACTTAGGTTTTTGTTTTATTCATGCATGTGTGTGTGTGTGTGTGTGTGTGTATGTGTGTTATGTAACTCTTTTCTACATAATTCTACTGTTTATCTTGCAGAATTGTATGTTATAATCAGACACTAATTGGTATCTTCTCTACATTCGATACCTGTGTCCAGTGCTACAAAGTTATTTATTCAACGATTTTTTGTTTGATCTGCTGAAGGCATTTGAATCTGTACCAAAAAGTTTTCTTTGGTTGACACTAAGTATTTTTTAATACACGGAGTGTAGTATCTCAGGGATAGACACTGCGGTAATCAAGTCATCAGAACATTCAGCGCAATTCCATACTACCTTGTGACTTAATTCTTGAGTTTTAGCAACCTGCAGCATCAGGTTCACATGAAAAAAAATTTTGCAGCCCCTTAGGCACAGCATATTCGCACTGTGCAGAAGGAACAATTTCCAGTGACAAGAGGCCATTTTGCCAATTTGCTGTCGAGAACTCAGACTAATGAGTCATAAACATGAGAATAAAGAAATTTAACACTCTTGGCATTAATGAGTAGGGTAAAAATTAGTCATTTTAAGTGCTCCTTGGTAATGCCATAAAGTAACATAATAACACTTAAAGAAAAAAAAAACGCTGGCATCTTGATATTTGATCAACTTTTATTTTAACCCAGCATCTGCCAAAATCTGTAGAAATATCTTCCCTGTGCCAAGATTTCTATATCTTTTTCCACATAAACATTTGAAACAAAAAAGGAATACCTAAAGAAAGTTATATCTATTTTGTTACTCCTGTTAGATTTGTAATAATACTACGACTATTCACCATCACCCATGTATAGTTTAAAAAGCTTTGTTGCTAATGTGAAATATATAAGTAAGTGAAATACAGAAGAAAAAAATCGACATCAAAAATACATCTTTGGTTATCCCAAAATACATTTAAAACACTGAATGAATATCCAATAGTTTAAACACACAAAAGACTAAAGCCTTTCTTTCAATGTTCCCAAGAGGATAATGTCGTCAGTTTATAAACACGGATTAAAATTAAAAACTACCCCAGGTCAGAAATGAGACCACTGTATAATTAGAGAAAAAAACTACTGGTCCCTGGTGGAGATTAAGAAGAAGATGGTTTCTGAAAATGTACATAAGAGCAACAAAAATAAACAACTTTCACAGTCTAGCGGCACAATTCTGTTCCCTTGTGATGGAAACACAAAAAAGAGTCTCTAACAAGCTCCAAAAATATGTGTATGTGTATTTTAAGTAAAATTTAGCTTTTCAGACAACTACGTTTTTCGACAGGAAATAATGAACTAACATAAAAATGATATAAGGATGTGTGTAAAAGGGGCATCTAAGTGAAAGAGGTTGAAGAGCTTCATAAATTTACCAAAGATTAAATTAAAGCTGGATGTGTAAAACGTAGTGATAAAAGAAGTTGGGACGGTTTCTTCTTTAAGCAAGGATGGTTTGGGCTTTATCAGAAACCGAGCTTGCATAACTAATCAGTAGCATGACCAGCCCAGGCTCTGAAATGGGAGTCCCAGGCAGCCCCGCCCCCGCCCCCCCCAGTACATACATACTCCAAACTCATTATGTTTGATATGCCTTGTTCTTGACCTAAATGCAATAGAAATTCTTCCTTGGGGTGCATGATATACATGAAAAAGTACAACTTCTTTTT
The DNA here is from genome assembly GCF_000151845.1 of Pteropus vampyrus. Lineage (NCBI taxonomy): Eukaryota > Metazoa > Chordata > Mammalia > Chiroptera > Pteropodidae > Pteropus > Pteropus vampyrus. The sequence goes on along the minus strand of NW_011888822.1, from coordinate 9,886,917 downwards.
AAAATGCCATTAGAATATTTTATTGTGTGTGGACATACACTCTTGTTACTCCTAAATGCTATTCTATTGAGTACAGTTTATATTCACTGGCAAAGTGAAATCTCCAGGGAAGCCAGGGAGGGAATGCAATTTCTAGTAATAACAGCTCACAACAGTGAATACTATCCACTTATCCCCACAATTTCCAGCTATTTTGGACTCCTTTCTGAATTAACCTTTCATATCAAAAGGAGCAATTCTGCACACTAGAGACTCCGGCACAATTTCATGCATAATTTATTCACTCAGTTCAACATTAAACGCACAGTCCTTGACTTTGTCAAGGTGGATTCTGTTGGCAGACTTCACAAGCAGCAAAACAGGAGAAATGAGATCTACAACTCAACCTCTTCACCTATTCTGTCTGGTGAGAGATGGCGGGTGGGGGCGGAGGAAAGAGAAAAATAAGGCAAGATTCTAGTATCTCTGGCAAGCATATAGTATTGTCATACGGTAGTCTCTCAAAAGTATTTTTTTAAAGTCTCCCCTAGACTGAAACAAACTTGAATTCTGTCTCACCAACAAAAGTCTGGGGCAATTTGTTACCTTCCTAACAATTCCATCATTTATGGAAAAACAATACTTTTATCCTGGGTTGCTTAGTGGGCTCAGAAGAAATTCCTCGAGGCTGTTATTCCAACAGACCCACACATTAACTTGAGGTCATATTAGAAGGGCTCATTTTAGAAATTTAAATAACACAGACTTTCCAATGAGATCCCAAGTTCCAGATTTGTACTCCCAAATTGGCCTTCAAGAAAACAGACATCCATTTTCTCTCCTAAACTACTCATTTGAACCCCCAAATGAGGGATGCGTGCAACCACTTGTAAAAACGGAACCCTGATAACACCATGAAACAGTTCATCAGCCTTTTCATTGTCAGCTGAAAGCTCAGGGTAGACAGGCAATCCATTTTCTCTCCTTCGAAAGGCTGTCTCATTCAGAGCCATTCAATCCAGACACCAGAGTCCAACTACTGTCCAGGTCAACCTACAGATTACTCTATTTCTCAGTCTCATGCACTACAAATGATTTTTGTTCATCCTTTAACAGAGGACCTTTTTTTTTCCTGTTAACGATTACTGTATTCGTAGTTAATGTACACCAGGAACTTCGCTAAGGGCTTCACAATTACTGAATTTATTGCATCTAACATCACCATAAGATAGTTACTAATATCCTCATGTTGCAAGGGAAGAAAGTGAGGCTAAGAGATCCTGATCACCCGATCCATACCACCTCCCTTGCAAGCCTCACTTTTCCTTGAAAGGCAAATTGTGAAACTAAAGCAATCATTAAATTTTAACACAGAAACAGATACTAATTTCCCTAAATACATTAGACGAAGTGATTTGGTCTTAAACTTTAGGACTTACGCCTTTAAATATTACCTTCCAGCAGCCACAGTTCACTATCCAACCAACATGAGTCCTAGAAGTATACAATGAGACGTCTTTGAAAATACCACAAAATGCTGGAAATTTTCATTCAGGACACCTTGGTAAATGTCTTTAAATCTAAACTTTCTTAGCTGGCTGTCTATTTAGAAAAAGCCCGAAGCACGTAAATTGGAGCCTTACCAAAACTGAGCCTTACTTTTATAATTTGGCTTTAAATTTATTGCAAGGCCATGAAAATTAAATGCCTCTGGTACTGTTAAAGTAGCTCACTGAGAGTGTAGCCATCCTCCTCGGTTACCATTCAGCAGCCTTTTTATTGTCTCAAGATCGTTTCTGGATTTGGACCAAATGATTGAAATCTGTGAAAACTCAGAGGCACTGTAGGTTTTCTGTTTATGACCTTTTCAGTCCCAGAGATGCTGATTCTCATCCTGATGATGACATACCAAATGAAGTTTAGAAGTGCCCTTTTGCCCTGGATTCCATTTACCCACCTCCCTGAGACACCATGCAATTTGAGATGATTAGCAGGTGGTGGAAATAACACAAGGCACATCGAACACGTTGGACTCAAGATGTGATGGCAGGGGCTAAAGTCCTTGATATTCCCCCCTCGTCACCCTTGTTACCACATTCCCAAGGGCTGTGAGCACCCACAACAGTGGCCTATAATTTCAGACCCCCAGAGAAGGATCTCATGCTTCCAGAGTGACAAGCAAGTCTCAACGCTTCTAAAATCCTTTTTACCAGAAGCCAAAGAGTATCACAGGGCTTTACCTTCTGATACACACTTCCTGACATATTCTCCCTGCCTCCTGTCTCTCACCTCTGAGCATGACATCCCCGCTGAGCGTGTTATATGCTGTCACTTACAAGATAGTCCTGAATCCTTCCCATGCTCATAAAGATTTTCACGACTGACCCCAACGTACCTCTGCAGCCTCTCCCTCTTCTCGGATCCTTCGGCCTAGCATACTCTGACCTTCTCACCATCTTTAAAGCCTCCAAGAAATATTGGTGATTTTATACCAGCTGCTTCATTCACCTGGAAGGTAACTTGCCCCTCAGCCCACATATACCCTCAACAAACTCCTCCTTACATTATTCAACTCCCAGCTCAAATGTCACATTCTGTCTTCATTTCAGATCTTCTAAAAGCAGAGCCTGAATCAAGGACTTGAGCGCAGGTGGCTTATTTGGGAAGTGAAAACAGGAAGCAGGAGGGCAAAGTGGTAAGACTGAGCAAGGGAAAAAGGAAAAGTAAATAAAGCTTCAGTATCAAGGTTGTTGCTGTAGGCAATGTTAGGACCTCTGAAAAGCACACTGAAAGCTTCTTAGAATGGTTCCTTTAAAGGTGGGGAGACTACGGCATTTAACTACTGGCTTTCATTCCTATCCCCCCTTCCACCATCAGCGGGAGGTTGCCCTCAGGGGCATTAAATACCTGGGCAGCTTTGTATGGTGCTTCCAGGTTCTGATGCTTCAGGGAAAGGCCTGGGCAAGAAAAGTTGAGCGGCACTGCCCACACCCTCAGCGCCTCAGAATAGCCACTGCCTGGCAGCTGATAACAGAGATGGGCAGAGGGGAAGTTGTGAAAACCTCCCTAAGCATCTGCTACAGCTTCACAAAGCTTTCCACTACTCCAAAGCCAGGAGCTCTCCCAAAGCCCTCTGGGCTTAGTCCTACTGTAGCACTTATTAGGATTCATTGTCTCTTGTTTACTGCTCTCTCCCCTACACCAGGCCTTGCCTTGCTGTGAGCGCAGTTGGTCCAAACTAGAACTCCCCAAATGTTTGTTCAATAAAGCGTTTCTCAAGTCATTCCGTGATACTACATGTCTAATTCCACATATCTGAA
>NW_011888822.1:9878896-9881868 GCF_000151845.1 Pteropus vampyrus | reverse complement strand
CTGTACCATTTTACTTCTCCACCAGAGATGCACGAGGGCTCTGATTTCTCCACATCTTTGGCAATAATTATTTTCTATTTTTTATAATCGTCATCCAAGTGGATATAAAGGGGTATCTCATTGCAGTTTTGATTTGCATTTTCTTAATGACTGATAATGTTGAGCATCTTTGCATGTGCTTATGGGCCATATGTAAATCTTTTTTGGAGAAATGCCTATTTAAAATATTTCCCATGTTTGTTATTCTTGTTGAGTTGTAGGAGTTTTTTATATATTCCGTATACTAATTTATTAACAGATATATAATTTGCAAATGTTTTTTCCTATTCTGTGGTTTATCTTTTCACTCTCTCAGTAATATCCTTTGATACACAAAAGTTTTTAATTTTGAGGAAATCCAATTTATCTGTTTTCTTTCATTGCAAGTGCTTCTGGTGTCATACCGAAGAAATCATTGCCAAACTAAATTTCATGACATTACATGGAATAAAGATTTTCTTCTATGTATTCTTCTAAGAGTTTCAGAGCTTAGGCTCTTAAATTTAGATATTTGGCCCATTTCGAGTTAATTCTCCATATGGTTTAAGGTAATTGTCCAATTTCATTCTTTTTCATGTGGATATGCAGTTTTCTTAGCACTGTATGTTGAAACACTGTCCTTTCTTCGTTGAATGGCTTGGATCCTTGTCAAAAATCAATTGACCATATATATGAGGAGCCCTCTTATACATTTGAATTTAGTCCCAGTGGGCCAATTGTAAAAAATAAGCACTAGAGAGCAACAAGAACTTAATTAATCTCATATTCTCTGCAAAGGTTTCTTGCATGCTGCACAAAACGAGATTTTTAGTATAGTGTTTACCAATTTTGTTTAGTCTCCTTATTTTTAAAAAGTCAGATGTTACAAATGCTATTATTACATAGCTCCAAGTCTAAATATTTCATGCCACTCATGAGCAAGAGAAAGACATTGCCTCATGTTTTCTCTTCAAGGTAAGGGTGAGTTTCATTGGATTCACCTGCTACAGTGATCATCATCTCAGGATGGCTCAACAATGATTCATTAGGAATAGCTTAACTACACTGGAAAACTGCACTGATGAACAAAACCCATGCTAGAATTCTGTGGCTAGAATTTCCAAATGGCATTATCTTTCAAAATAAGAAGTTCTAACTTCTGTATTTAGTTGAGTCCACAACCCAGTTGAATTAAATCCAACACTAATTATTAGCTAAGGGATTCTACAGACAGGATTAGGTTCATATTAGGTCGCACAATTCTCTGGTCCCAAAAGCAAGGGTAGAAAAACAAATGAAACCGTTCCAGCTTAGCTACCTCAAACTTCATCTTAAATATGGTGCTTCTCTTTGAACAAACAAACAAACAAACACACAAAAATGTAAAAATAGAAGTTGTTATGATAAGCAAAGGAAATAATTGAGGCAATTCATGACAAGACCTTCCATACACGAAAAGATTATAAACCCTGTGGCTCAACCCAGGCACATGAAAAGAGACTGAACATCACTAATGATCAGGGAAATGCGAATTAAAATCACAATGAGATGTCACTTCATACCTACTAGAAGGGCTCTTATCAAAAAGACAAGCGATAACAGTGTTGGTGAGAATGAGGAGAAAAGGAAACCCTTGTACACTGAGGGTGGAATTGCAAACTGGTGCAGCCATTGTGGGAAACAGTATGGAGGTTCCTCAAAATTTTAAAAATTGAACTTTCATATGATTCAACAATCCCACTTCTGGGTATGTACCTGAAAAATGTGAAAAACTATCTTGAAGATATATCTGTACTCCAATGTTCATTGCAGCATTACTCACAATAGCCAAGACATGGAAACAACTTAAATGTCCACTGATGAACGAATTAATAAAGAAAAGTTGGTATATATGTAATAGAATATTATTCATCCATAAAAAGAAGGAAATCCTATCATTTTATGAGTGGACTTTAAAGGGATTATGCTAAGTGAAATAAGTCAGTCAGAGAAACACAAATTCTGCATGATCTCACTTGCATGTAGAATCTAAAAAAGTTGAACTCAAAGAAATGGAGAGTAGACTGGTGGTTGCCAGGGCCTGGGGATGTTGAAAGGGAGAGAGGTTGGTCAAAGTGTACGAACTTTCAGTTATAAAATGAATAAGCTCTAGAGAATCTAATGCACAGCGTAATGACTATAGTTAACAATACTGTATCATATAGTTGAAAGTTTCTAAAAGATTAATCTTGAATACTTTCATTACAAGAATAAAATGGTAATGAAGAAAGAAAAATATGGCATAGATGACAGAGGCTTTGTTTATCCCTCTTGCAACCAAATCAAAGTTGTGACAGAAATATGGAGCGAACAGCAAAGAAAGTTGCCTAGGATCTAGGCGAACAGAAGCACTACAACTGGGGAGAGAAATAATTAATCAACCTGCAATGGTAGAAGGTAGGAGGGGGCAAAGCAGTGAGGCTGCCTTGTTTCAGTAGCTGAGTGGGACAGAAGCTGCAATAGCTGGCAGTTACTGATGCCTCTTAAAGGAGCCGTGTCACCAAGTGTACTTCTGTGGTGACGAACGTGCTCACTCTAAGCACCAGTGTCAGGCCAGCTACACGAGGAGCACCAAGGACTTACAGGGAGACATTGAGTTGTCAGAGTGAAAACCAGAGGTGAGACTCTCTCTCAGGCAGAAGTACCAGCAGTATCTATTGTTTATCTGTTGAACCCTCTCCCCTCCCAGAGCTCAGACACAGCGCTGCCATAGTTGATATGTCATCAAACTGGATAACAGAGGTTGTTCCACCCAGAGGAGTCCCTGAAACTCTGCCTCCCTCAACTCGCAGCTCCACCCAAGCCACATCCAGTTGTGTTCTCAGCGAGTCTGGTGCTCCTTGCTGAGCAGCACCAAGACTCACACTGGTGGCAGCTAACTGCAGTTTCTGGCATGGCCTCTTGAGGCAACTGTA
>NW_011888822.1:9864801-9878497 GCF_000151845.1 Pteropus vampyrus | reverse complement strand
CAAAATTATCACTTAGAGTCAAAGGATAGGTAAAGAGCTTTGCAGGCAAAAATAAGCTAAAGGAATTTCTCACCACCAAGCCAGTATTACAGGAAATATTGGAGGGACTTCTTTAAGGAGAAAAAAACATGTATCAAAAACAGGAATAAAGAATGGTAATAACTACATTCCTATCAACAACAGTACCTCGAATGAAGAATTAAGTGCTTCAACCAAAAGATAGAGTGGCTGAATAGATAAGAAAACAAGACCCCTACGTATGCTGCCTATAAGAGACTCACTTCAGATTAAAAGGCACACAGAGACTAAAAGGAAGGGGATGGAATAAGATATTGCCTTGATGGATGTAGAGGACATTGCACCGAATGAGTTAGATAGAGAAAGAAAAATATGACATGATGTCACATACATGTGGAATCTAAAGAACAAACAATTACAACAACAAAAACAGAAACAAACTCATAGATACAGAGAATATTTTGAGGGCTACTAGATGAAGTGGGATTGGGGGTCATGATGAAAATGGGCAAAGGGTTTAAGAAGTACAAATGGACATTTACAAAATAGATACGGAGATATAAAGTGTAGCATAAGGAAAATAACACTGTTGTAATAAATATGTAAGGGGGAATAGGGTACTAGATTTAGTGGGTGATCACTTTGTGAGTTATATAGATCTCTAATCACTATGCTGTACAACTGAAACTAATATATTATTGTATGCCAACTATAATTGAAAAAAGTCATTGAATTGTACAATGTAAATATGAGCAACTAATTGTCTATTACATTTTAATAAAGCTGGAAAAAATAAATAAATATCAATTAAAAAAGAATAAAATGGTAATTATTTGAGGTGATAGAGATGTTAATTAAGATTATCTTGATAATCATTTTGCAATAGACATGTATCAAATCATCACATTGTACACCTTAAATTTACACAATATAGTATCTCATTATCATATATCAATAAAGTTGGTGGGGGAGGAAAGAAGGAAGATAAAAGGAAGGAAGGAAGGAAGGAAGGAAGGAAGGAAGGAAGGAAGGAAGGAAGGAAGGAAGGAAGGAAGGAAGGAAGGAAGGAAGGAAGAAAGTCAGCTACCTTGTGGTTCTTTAATAGTGTGATTGGCTTGAGGCTGAGATATCAGGAAGCCAAATGTGGATGGAAGGGGTAGAAAGCAGGAAGAAAAAGACTTAGTTGTTATTTTATACTAATCTTTGCATTACTTTTATAAGACGAACAACAAACATTTTAAAATTTATTACTTTAATGCATTAATAACTGAACATATTCTTATTAAACATTTAAAATGTTTTATTAATAAAGTATTTAAAATGTAATAAACATAATAAAATATTTTTATTAAATATGCATTGCAAAACAAAACTGAAACAAAAAAATGACAAGACTTTGTGCCATAACCCTTAACTAAAGTTTCTGAAACACATCTAAAAAGTTGGTAAAATTGAGCAATATCATGATGAATTTGACATTAGACAAACACATATTTACAAGCCTGTGGAGCTTACTTAAAATCCCTGAGCCTTAGTTTCTTTATTTGCAAAATGAGGTTATTAATAGCCATTTCATGGTATTACCATAAGAAATAAATGAGATAATAATATAGAATCACTTAGTAAAATATTTAGCATATGATCAGGACTACAGAAATGTAGTTATATTCTTAATTACAGTTATCATTTTTTAGGGCAGTAGTGAGGTACATCGATATCTTCTCTGGTTATCTTTGTAGAAAGTGAAGGAAGATAATCACCCATCAGAACTGTCTGTTTAATACAGCTACTGAAGGTAGCCAGCAATATCCTTCCATGCTAGGATAATTGATAAAGAATCTAAAGTTAGAGGCCAGTTCCCAGTCTCTCAATTACACAAGCTCCAAAAAAGAAAATCTGATTAGGAAATGAATAATGTAGTAAATTGGGGGATGTGGGGGGAGTTTATAAAATACTTGATTTGGTATCTAAAAATAAGCACTTATAAGTAGTAACTATTTTTATTATTTATTTAATTTGTCTTATTCATGTCAGTTCAAATTTATTGGCAAAAATATCAATAAAACTATACTGTTATCTCATGTCCTCTCTTACTGGCACTCACACAAGATAAATATTCCACAGAGTGTGAATCAAAATTAAGCCCATTTAAACAGATCATTAAAATTGTATTTTTTTCTCTGCAATTGAGAGAGCTGGAATAAATATGAATTCTAGGAAACAATTCTGGAAATAAGAAGTCTATCAGGTAATGAACAAAGAATGATTTCTAATATAATCCACAAGTAAACCGTAAAGAGCAAGGAATTCAAGCAAATCTTCCTATTAGAAGAAGTTAATATCACTAACCTAGAGGACCTAATCAATACATAACCATTTTAATAAACAAATAAAGCAAAACTAGTAGAAACATAATGCTGCTTTCTGGTTAAATGGGAAGTTTAGAATCCCTATTCTAGCTCTTAACAGAGAAGTGAGAACTTTTAAGAGACATTAGACTAAAAAAAGATTCCACACTGTTTAAATTCCACCATTGTTTAAATGCTAAGAGTAATGGCCCTTTACAAAACTCTAAAAATTTGATATGGGTTTTAGCTAAAAAAAGAGTTTATTCATTGTGCATATGTTTGGCTGGAAAGAAGAATGGATTAAATGTATTATCATCTGGTAAAAGTCAATTAATTGGGTAATGAAATTATTTTAAAATCCAGTCTGTGACTTGCTTACTATTTCACATTGTGATGTATAAGAAGACATAGGATTAATTTTAAATACATGAGCCTGCAATATAGTTTAATGGTTTAGCTTATAGCCTCAGGAGTCAAAAGGTCCAACGCCAGATCTACTAAGTGACTTATTGTGTCTAAGCCCAAATTGCTCACCTGTCAAATAGGCTTTAAAATTGCTCCTGCCTCAATTCATTGGGATATTGCAATGCTCAGAGCAATGTCCAATACATTTTAGTTATTATTACTATCATATCAATGAGGAAACTCCATTGTGTGAGTATTTGGACTTATTTTCTTCCCTTGGAAAAACATTAAGCATATCTTGTTTTGAATGGAAATCACATATCTCAAGATGCTTCATCATCAAGCATTAAGAAAGGATTTGGTCAAGTTTTTGCTGTCTTTAGCACAAAAAGAGTACAGCACACTGACCAAAGGAATGACTTTCACCAAAATGTTCTATTAAATGTCTCATTTTGCTTCCCAATTTCTCAAATTTAGGGTTGTTCCTTTTCCAACTAATAAATAAACTGGCAATTTCTGGGCATGGAAGTGACACAACTCTCTGGCACACACAGGAATTTGCTATCTACCACGTACCTTTTGCCAGAATAAGCGTCTTCCAGCCACAAATCCTGCCAGTTAGTCCATCCCTGTGGTTGCAATCATGTGAACAGTCTTGGGAATATATCTCCTGCTCAAAATAAAGAGCTCAAGACAAACACAGCATATTCAAAGAAGCATAAGGCACATCATTCACAAAGAGAGGTGGGAGATGTCCAAAACTAAAAAAAAAAAAAAAAATTAACTCCCATAAGGGAAAACATTAAATGAGTTTTAACTGAAAATTTGTCCTAATACTGCCTAAGTGTCTATGGCAAAGGCCTTGAAATACTGACTATTTTAATATTACCCCCAAGTGAAAATGGTTCTGAGATGTCTTCTGTATTTTTTGCTGGGGCCTAAAAAGAAATCATTGCATTACCTTGCATTTGCTCTTAGAGTCATTAGCTTTAGACAGCACTATCATTTAAGAAATTTATCATCGTGCTGTCCTTCGCACAATGTATTAGTGCAATACATTAAAAGAGAAACTCACTCTGATGATGTATGGCCCCAAAGACGGCAACATCTGGGGACAAATGGGCCTAAGAATAGATTTGGTGTAAGAGAATAAATGCATAGATCCACCTTGGCAGTGTTTTCTGAAATAAACCAGTTTTTGTTGTTCTGAACCAATCAGCTGAACACTCAACATAATCTTTACAACTTCTCTGATTTAAAAAAAAATTATTCATGACATTAAATTGATTTTTCATAACAAAGAAGGAAGGTTTCTAAAATTAGTGTGTTGCTACATTGAGGGATAATCTAGCCCAAGCTTGGTGATAAATTTCAATCATGGCTTTCAAGAAAACTCTAATTTAGTCTACCTCTCGCTCACTTAAATTTTTCAGAAGATTCTCCGAAAGAGAGAGTGAGGAGATTAACGTCTGATGTCTTCAAGGTTATTAGAACAAAAATTGAGTCACAATTAATTAGTCTATACAAAATTTTAGCTTTCTACTTAGCTGATGATACATTTTTTCTGAAGCTCAATTCTCTCATTCTCATTCCTCAAAGTCCAGATGCTGTCCTCTCTACTACTTTGTCTAAATGGGACACAAATATTTTAGTTAACCATTAAAATAAATCATTATGAACATTCAGTTTCAAAGAAAATTTTGACAAATGAAAGTGCCTCAATGGTCCAACTCACACACAGTAGAATAATCTACAGGTCTGCAGATTTCTTTGTTGAAATGGGGTCAGAGTGCCCATTTTACAAACTTCCCACTGTGGTTTAGGACCTGGCCTTATTTTTACATTTCAAACACAGTGCCCTCCGGGAATCAGTGCTAAAAGGATGCCTCAATCCAACTTGCTGTCCTATTCCATCATCCAATAATGCTTCCTAAACTGGTTACTCAATATTCCTTATAAGAGAAAAAGAAAAAAAAGAATAAAATGTCATGCATGCACAATCCCACAATTATGTCCTCTTGGTATACTTCTTTCAACTGTATTCACATGCCAACATGTCCAGAATCTCGGTGTAGTGAGCTCAGAAGACACCAGCTCCTTTTACTCCATGTCTACCAACATGAATCTCAAAAGAGACCTAGGGCTCTCAGTGTCTCTCAGTCTACTATAAAACTGTCCTATTATCTGACCTTAACAAACAATTTTCCTCCCACAGGATGCTGGGGAGGAAGGAAAAAAACCTAAGTCTAGACCATTTGTCTGTGGTGATCAGGGACATGATATGTTTTCAACACTCCTGCAGTCTGTCATCTTTTAGACTCTGCCAAGGCAATAAATACCCTATGTTATTTTTTACAGATTTACTAAACCACCAGGAAATCTTAATTTCAGTGGGAAAGAAAAATGGAGGCAGAAAAAAATACAAAAAAGTCAGAGAGACTAAGAGACAGTGAGGCAGAAGGGAGGAAAAAAGGGGAAATAAATGGATAAAAGAAATAAGTTGATGAGTTTCAAATTGTTTTATATTTAATTAGCTAATAACTACCTTAAATCAGAAATCTCATTCTCAGAAGTTAAAAAATGAACATAGTCAGTGGCTGAAGAACAGCACTGAGTATCATCTTCCAAAAGACATTATTTCCTTTTATGAAATAGAGAACCTTATCAAAATAAAATGTTTAATTAAAGAACATACCATTGTGTCATCGATTAAATTTCCAAAATTCTTTTTTCCTTTTTCACTTTTGTGAATGACCAAACTTTCACTGCTTGTCATTTCCATTATACTAGTTGGCTCCCCTCTCTGTTTCCTGTTTTCTTTTCTAAGTTCTGAGAATAGGATTTCTGATGTAAGGTCACTGTTAGCTAATGAAATACAAAAACAACAGAAGTTCAGCATTAACATAAAACTACTGTACTTATTCCAAAATATCTTTTCCTCTAGACTCTTTTAAGAAAATGTGCTTTGAAACTTTACTATGCTCACCAATTCTCAAATCTTAAGGAGTTGAGCTGATTTTATTTTAAAATAACATGTTCTTCACACCTAAGTGGATCTCACCCCGTGGTGGTCTCTATGGGAAGCTCAAGGCTTCTTCCAGCCTCTCTTCATCACTTTCACCAAGAGTGGGACAGGCTCATGACCAAAACCAACTTCAAGCCATCTTTTTCTCATTTCTTCCCACAATTGACTAAACAGACCTGAGATGTCAAATATTCTTGAATTTTCTGTCTCTCTCATGCCTTTTCCTCTTTTTCTCTTTGCCATCAGTGTTAAGTTCCAAGATTTTCATGAGGTAGTGGGGAAACAGATTATTTGATTTAGGCTCTCATCCCTGGAAAATAAAATAGCTATCCATTGGGACCAATCTAAATGTCAGAGTTTTACACTGAGGTTTGGAGTCAAAGTCCCAGCCAACAAAAGGACATCCTGATGCTTTTCTTTGCCTCTTCCTTGCATACATGTCTCAGGGATCTTATGGAGAACAACAGAGATTAGGGCAAAACAAAATTCAGCCAAGAGGATGCAGAGTGTAATGGCTGTGACTGGTCCTCTGGCATCAGAGGCTTTGAGCTTTCTGGCTCTGTGGCTCTGGGCAAACATCTTATTTTCTCCATATTCCATTTCGTTTGGTGGCATATGATGATTTGTTAATAAATACCAGCTAATTTTATTATTCTTGGGGTGCTGGTCTAATATCATCTATTGGCTTCTATTTCTACCAGAAAGGTGATGTCTAATTTTTATTTTGAGGCAAATGAAAGAGATGGCTTTGTAAAACAAGCAAACAAACAAATAAAAAACGAAGAGCATAAATCATGAAAAATTATAGTGAACTATTGTGTCTTAACTGTGGTATATCAGTTAAAACCAGAAAAAATCATGTATTTTGCTCCATTAAGCAAATATTTGTTTCATATTAAGCACCTACAATATGTCTAGACTTGTGCCACTCACTTTGGGAATACAAGGAGATATGGAAAATTGTTCTTTGAGTCAAAGAACTGAATTTTTGCTGAGGAAACAAGACAAACATAGATAGCGGGATTTTGACCTGCGGTGATTGAGACATATCTGAAACAAGTGGCAGACCACTGTGGGTGATAATAATTGGAAAGAGAAACAGCAAAAAAAAAAAAAAAATGCTGGAACGAACCCCAGATGAGACGATCAGATTAAGACAGGCAGAAGTAAAAGTATAGGCATTCTAGAAGGAAGATTCGACGTGAGCAGAGACAGAAATGCGCGTGTGTGAGAGCTAAAAAGGGAGAACAAACCTTGCTTCAAAAGACAAGCAGATATAGCTCAATTTGTGACAGCAGACAAATGCAAGCCACTGATAGTGTCAAAGAGAAGCATGAGGAGAGGGTGCAGCAGAGTCAGATTTAAATTTTTATGTGCTATGCAAGTGCCTCCCCAATATGAATTTTGAATGACAGCTATGTTGACAAATAGCTACATAAGAAAGTTGTGGCTGCAGGAGATGTTTTAAAAGACAGAAAAATTTATAAGATTCTTAGCTTTAGAAACTGGAAGATATTTGATAGTTTCCACTGTTTAAGGAGCCAACTTCAGGAGAGAGATTATGAAATGAGTTGAGATCTATAAATTCTGACGTCATAGCAAGATGTTTTAGAATCTAGTAGAATGTCACATTAAGAGAAAGTTTGAATTCAATTTCTCTATTTTCTTAATTCAAGGCAGTCACATAAAAATATCAATCCAACTTTTTCTTCACAAGAAAGGTATGCAATCTTTCTTCCATCTCCAGAATTAAAAAAAAAAAAAAACTAAAACAAAAACTATTTTATAATGATAAAAACTATTCCATTTGAAAATGATGACAGTTACCATTTTGTTTCAAGGTGAAAAAGTTAAACCAAATTGAATTTAAGGGACCTTATAAACTCTTTAGTGGCATACCAAATCTAGTCAGAATCAGGAAGCCTTTAATGATATTCTTGAAAAACAACCGGGGAAGACAAAGTGAAATGGTGAGATGCTTAAGTCCAAAGGGACCTTACTTCATGTGGTCAATTATAATTGCCTTTGAAATTTACTGTGTAAGTCAAAATACTACATAGATTTTGCAATAAGAAATAAAATTAGTCACATAAATGTTCCCAGCTGCAAGACCAAAGACAAAACAAAACGAAACAAAACAAAACAAAACAAAACAAAAACAATAGTGCTATTAGAAATAATCAGTTGTCTCTGTTCTGTATTTGACTCACAACTCGATTCATCAATGAAATCAAATTATGTACTTTCGGGGGCAGTGGGGGACATCCTGTTGTCATTTGAATATTCTGAGATTCTATAGAGAATCAGTTTGTAGAAATTTCAGTATATTCCAGCACCAACTCAAGGACAACAGATTACTAGAGGAATAAAATCTTTAAGTTGGCAAAAACAAAAGGCCCTTCTTGTTAATATGTTGCCTTCCAGCAAGCACTACCTCACAGCAGGTGCCACAAGACCCTGTCATCTCCTATGGTGGCTAAACAGGTTTAGATCTCAAAAAGTCTTTCTTTTCCTTGATAGGGACTACTTCTTTAAAAATATTGATGAGAATTTTACAGGTTTCTTTGAAAATAATTGTTAAAAAAGAAATGGCTCCCAGGCTTTATCCATGAATGGCAATAAGCCTCAGCTGTGACCAAGTTTTTTAAGTCAAGATTTTTGCTTCCAAAAAACAGATTTGTAGAAATGCATTTTAAAACCTTATTAATTGGAGTAGGCTATAGGCCAATTACTCCAGCGGCTTGAAAACAATCCTAAATAATAAAATATATAATAATGCTGATTTTTTTCTGCCTGTTAATATCACCGCAATCTGAGCAATCCTTTGAGAAGTTGCACCAAAAATAATTTGGATGTTTTAATGACAGTTAATTACAGAAAATCAAAGGGAGGTCTTGAGAAATAAAGAAATACAATGAGGTATAGTAGACATTTATTTGGCACTTTTAAGGGAAGCTATGTTTTTCTTGACTGCTCTTTTAGCATTTTGCCACTTCTCTATTTGCCACAGATGTTTTATTTTATAAGTGGATGAATGACATCATTTTCATAGACTAAAACTTTTTAAAATAGAGTAAATTACAAAAACAATTATAAAAACAGCAAAAGTTTAACAAGGCTAAAAGGTAGGCCACATGCTATCTCCTTTCTTGAAAAGCAAACATATCGAACAGAAATAAAAGAAAATCTAATGCAAAAAAATGTACATTTTTAACTAAAAACAAAAAAAACTCATGATACTAATTATCATAGCAGGAAATGTGTTTTGGTAGCTTCTTACTGACTAAAGGACTCATGCCTACCCTTTCCTCCCCACTCCTCTCACACAAACACGTACACAGACATACAGACACACAGGGAATTCTTTCCATGAACAGGTGATGTGGTAAAAAGAGAAAGATCTCTAAAGTCATTTCCTATGAAAAATAAAATTCCCACTCTTAGCTCCCTCCTTGGAGCTAAGACATCATATGCTCCAGAATGCCCCTGCTAACAGACAAATATTACAACTAGGAGGGTAAAACATTTCACTTACCATTACCAATTCTTTCAAAACTTGGTTCTACTGTTATCTCACTCTGTGGAACTGAAAATTTTCCTTAAATGTTCTAAATCTGAATCCTTTCATTGGCGAATAAAAATGTATGTTTATACAATACATGTTTCATACAGTTGTTGGAGAGATGATATGAAATGATATCTATAAAGGGCTCGCTTTGCATCATGCTTCATGAATTATAGAAGGGAATCAACAGTAGCTGCTACTGCTATGATTATTATTTATTATAATTACTATTCCCATTAGCTAATGGGAAAGGAGTGTGACCCAAGTTGGCTCAATTGGATAGTTAGAAGGTGGAGAGAAATGCACAAAAAGGAAGTAGTAGAAAATGGGCAGTTTGAAGGCTCTGGGCCCCATGCAATAGAGAGGGAGAAATCTGAGATCAACGCCACCTCCGTGACTGGTTTGTCTAAGCAAGGCCTATTAACTGACTCATTTGCAATTGCCACAGATTCCACAATTTTCAGATTGATGGATAGGTGTTAGTTCATTTGGCCTGTTATAACAAAAATACCATAGAAGCAACAGAAATCTATTTTTCACAATCCTGAAGGCTGAGAAGTTCAAGATCAAGGTGCTAGGAAATTCAATGTCTAGTGAGACTCCTCTTACTGGTTCATAGCCAGCTGCCTTCTATCTGTCTTCAAATGGTAGAATGTACAAAGGAACTCTCTGGATTCTCATTCATGACAGCTTCACTCTCCTGAGCTAAGTACTTCTCAAAGGTCTCACCTCTTATACCATCACCTTGAGAGTTAGGCAGAAGCGTATGAACTTTGGGGGGACATAAACACCAGTCTATAGCAGTGAGGTTAGTACAAGGAGACCTGTGCAAACACAGGACATTTGGATAATTTCAACTCCTTTGGCTATTTCCTACGAGATATTGAAGTTGTACTCTTTCACCTACGGTGCTGTTGAATCATACTGTTTCTGTTAAATTTCTGCTTGTCTTTTAATCTTTTAGCTCTTGATGGGGTAAAAGAATTGAGGGGATCGAAATTAATTAAAAAAAAAAGGAATAAAGATAACTTTTACATCCAAATTTATTATGTTTAGTATTTATTTCTCCAAGATTCACCCAGTGATGTGCTTAATCACATGCTCATGAGTGGTGTTCATTTTAGTGCTTGTACACTGTAGAAATGCCAGCCTTGCCTGACTGTGATGCACATGGTGCACTTTTGAACTCTACCTTTGAAGTCTTTGAATACTCTTTGCCCATAATTAAGGAGCCAAGCAACAATTTCTTGAGCTTCCAGTTTTTGGACTTGAGGCAGCATTTCTCTACAGAGTGTTTCAAATTTTAATAATTGTTATACAAGCTATCGATCAGTGTGAGAAAGACTACGCCAAACAAAATCAAACAAAATCCCTTATTGCAAGACTTCTCAGAGCCTTTAATGTGCTAATATGGAACATAAACTCTGCAGAGGGGCATTTCCTTGATCATCCAACACTTTTTTCACAGAGCGTCCTTGGGATTAGTGGTCTCCTACACACTTGGGAAAATGCTTGGAGAAGTCTTAAGATGATTTTACATCTTTATTTGCTCTTTTTGTCTTAACATACTTAGTTTGATAATCCAAGTCCATATTATCTACTTAAGGGAGGGATTTAGGAATCCTGTAATCATTTTTACTAATGCTAGAATGATGTTTAGAACAGAGTTCTGGTTCTTAAAGCCACAAGTCCTTGAGAGATATTGACAGATGGACATCTCATACAAAATCACACTCAACTTTTATGAAAAAGCTTTTTTCTCAAACGCCAGTGTAGATCCAGAAATTATACAGGAGGTTGGAGGAAAGTCAGGGTGACTGGTTCTGTCCCTGGATATATTCTCCATAAGTGGCAACTTTTCAGATTCTTGGAGCAGGCCAACAAAGGTGAGTACCTCTTTCATGTGTTCATTATCATCTCTACCCTAGAGAGCAGAACCAATGCATCTTATTTGGCTGGAATGTGTGGGTTCAGAGAAAGTTAACAGTTTTGTCTAGAGTGCAGATAAATATGTCAAAGAATCGAATAAGTTTATGTGCTGAGGAGTAAGCATTTTCTCTGAAGTCTCCTCGTGGTGGACATGGGTTAATTTTGCCTGCAATCCCCTCCTCCTTCTTCAGTTATCAGAATGTGTTTTATTTTTCTTTTCAACACTTCCATATCTTGGGAGTTTGTCAAAGTAAGGGCCCACACGCTCTAACCCCATTGGAAAGCAGGTTATTTTAGCCAATTAGATTTCTTCTATCCTGTGAATAAAATCCTGTGACACAGGGCAACATGGGATACTAGGAGCAGGAAGTTCTTACTCCCCTTTGGAAATAATAGATGCCAAGGGTTATAAGCTTGGAGCAAAGATCATCATTGCCTTCAGAGCAAAGGTGGCCTCCTGCAAACAAAGCCAATACAGAAGAAAACAGATTTGAAAGATGTAAACTAAAGACCCCTGATAACAATGTTAGCCCCCTTGGATCCAGTCATGCTTCTGAAAGATAGTCCTCCAAAGTTTCATATTAGAGGAGCAGTATGTCTTTTCTGCTTAAGCTGGTTTGAGTTGGTTTTCTAAAGCTTCAATCAGAAAGCATCTAAATAATCCACTCTTATTCTTAAAAATTCATGCAAAATTTTCATTCTCCTTCATAATACATCTATGTTTGTTTTAAAAGAAAAATATGTTAAATTATTTACCTTTAAGTAAAGTTGGCTTTCCAAGATATGTCATTTTTTTAGTGTCTTCTCACCCCCTTAGCTCATAGTTTAGAATTACGGTTTTGAGTTACATGGTTTTGGAATATAAATATAATAGTGACTTCCTTAGTCCTTTCAATCTTACTATCCTGAAGGCAAAGAAAGAAAAGCTAAAAAAGAAGATGAAGAAGAATTATATCCCAGGGAGGCTTAAACAATGATTCTGGCCTCCTTTGCCTGGAGCTCCATTGACTTCAATCTGGTTGAAGTTTACTGAGACCTTAGTATGTGACACATGCTTTATATGTATGATCTTAGTTCTCAGTACAATATTTAAGGTAAATACTATTATTATCTCTAATTTATAAATGAAAGAAATTGAGATTCACTTAGATTTTAAAATGTTGTACAAGATTAAACATTAATAAAAGAGCCAGAATCCCAGACAACTAATCATCATCATAATAACATTTACTATGTTCCAGGCACTGTTCAAGTATTTTACATAAATAACTCGTCATCCTTTACTCAAAAGTGGGGAGACCAAGGTTAACTGATTTACCTAAAGTCTTATAGAAAGTATGTTTCAAAACCAAATAGTTTTATCCAGAGCCTGCATACTTGGCCAATGTACTATCTTCTTTACTTGGCCATTTAAGGAAGATGAAAAGGAACAACAGTGATTTTTTCCAAGGTAGAATAAGTCCCAGGACTCTTATGCCATCTTCTGTGTTGCACTGCCTCAGACTGAGGTTATACCACTGACTCTTGATTCTCCTGTCTTATCAGCCAGACTACCCAAGTTCCAGCTTACTTCAGCTATCCTTCTTACTGACTCTTGAGAGCTAACTATTAAGGATCCTTCTCTAAAATTTTTACATGCATTGAGTATTGAGATAAAAAATACCAGTAGGAGGGAAAAAAGTCGTGACAGAAAGCCAGAGCAAACGGCAGGCAAAGTCACCTGGGATCTAGATGAACAGAAGCACTGCAACTATGGAGAGAAATAAGAAATCAGCCTGCAATGGTAGAAGGGAAGAGAAGGCGAAGATGCGAGGTTACCCAGTCCCTAGCAGCTGAATGAGACAGAGGCTATGGCAGCTGCAGCTGCAGCTGTAGATGCCTCTTAAAGGGGCCATGTCCCTGAGTGTACTTTGCTTTATCCACAAAGTTATCACTTAGAGTGATGGATCTGCTCTCTGAGCATCAGAACCAGGTAGCTAAACAGGGGGCACCAGGGACTTACAGGGAGACACTGAGTTGACGGAGCAAAAGCCGGAGGTGAGGCTTTCTCTCAGGCAGAAGGGTCAGTGCCCTCTCCTCTTCCAGCGTGGAGACTCAGTGTTGCCTTAGCTGAGATGTCATCAAACTGGATAACGGAGGTTGTTCCGCCCAGAGGAGTCCCTGAAACGCTGCCTCCCTCAACTCGCAGCTCCACCCAAGCCACATCCAGTTGTGTCCTCAGCGAGTCTGGTGCTCCTTGCTGAGCAGCACCAAGACTCACACTGATGGCAGCTAACTACAGTTTCTGGCATGGCCTCTTGAGGCAACTGTAAGCACAGCATGGGTGGGTTGCTTGCTGAATCTTAACAGGTGGCCCCGGAGGGGCACAGACTGGGGCTAAACTCGGCCCACAGCTGAACCCCTCTC
>NW_011888822.1:9856934-9864260 GCF_000151845.1 Pteropus vampyrus | reverse complement strand
AAACTCCCCTCGCCTGGTGAAGGAAATAGACATACAACCCAAGGAAGCTCAGAGAGTCCCAGGAAAGAGGATCCCAAAGAGGCACAGAGCAAGACACATCATAATTAAAATGCCAAAGGTGAAATACAACGAGAGAATCTTAAAAGCAGCAAAAGAAAAGCAGTTAGTTACCTACAGGGAGCACCCATAAGACTGGCAGCTGATTTCTCAAAAGAAACTATGCAGGACAGAAGGGCTTGGCACAAAATGCTCAACATGATGAAACTCAGATCTACGACCAAGCAAACTTCATCCAGAAAAATTATCACTTAGAGTCAAAGGACAGGTAAAGAGCTTCGCAGGCAAAAATAAGCTAAAGGAATTTCTCACCACCAAGCCAGTATTACAGGAAATATTGGAGAGACTTCTTTAAGAAGAAAAAACATGTATCAAAAACAGGAATAAAGAATGGTAATAACTATATTCCTATCAACAGTACCTCGAATGAAGAATTAAGTGCTGCAACCAAAAGATAGAGTGGCTGAATGGATAAGAAAACAAGATCCCTATGTATACTGCCTACAAAGACTCACTTCAGATTAAAAGGCACACAGAGACTAAAAGGAAGGGGATGGAATAAGATATTGCCTTGATGGATGTAGAGGATATTGCACTGAATAAGTTAGATAGAGAAAGAAAAATATGACACAATGTCACGTACATGTGGAATCTAAAGAACAAACAATTACAACAACAAAAACAGAAATAAACTCATAGATACAGAGAATATTTTGAGGGCTACTAGATGGAGTGGGATTGGGGGTCATGATGAAAACGGGCAAAGGGTTTAAGAAGTACAACTGGATAGTTACAAAACAGATACGGAGATATAAAGTGTAGCATAAGGAAAATAACACTGTTGTAATAAATATGTAAGGAGGAAGAGGATACTAGATTTAGTGGGTGATCACTTTGTGAGTTATATAGATCTCTAATCACTATGCTGTATAACTGAAACTAATATATTATTATATGCCAACTATAATTGAAAAAAGTCATTGAATTGTACAATGTAAATATGAGCAACTAATTGTCTATTACATGTCAATAAATCTGGGGAAAAGATGAAAAATAAGACCTTAGGCTCTAAGGATAGAATTGTCCCTTATTGTAGAATTTTAATGTTGAGAAAAAAACATCATTTGATTTTGTCCTCAAACTCTGTATAAAGGTGGCTTCTCTACTGGATACCTCTTTCTTCAGTGCTCCCCTGCACTTATTTAGATATAAATTGAGAGGGAATTTTGAATTACAGGATGAGAAGTTTTCTTCTTCATTAACAATATTAGCAGATATGTCCCATAAGTATCATGTTTAACTTTTAGCCATTGTCATCTCCATTCAAAATAAAGTATCCTAAATGAAAAACAAAAACAAAAACAAAAACAAAAACAAAAAAGCAGAACTTCTATGAAACCAAAGAAATCATAACTTCCCATTGAAATTTAAAAGAAGCAGAAAACTTACCACACAAAACCCACCTTTTTTTGCATCGCACTCAAAGTTACACCTTCTAAACTGTGGTCTGATTTGGAGGCCTATCAAGGCTCTTCTTGTGAGTAGAGTAGAAAAGGGCAAGTAGGTTTATTAGCTTCCTATTGTTGCTGCAACAGATTACCACAAATTTAGTGGCTTAAAACAACACACTTTATCATGTTATTTTCTGGAGGCCAGACATCTAAAATGTATGAGTAAGACTGTGTTCCTTCTGAAGACTCTAGGGGACAATCTGTTTCCTTGCTTTTCCAGCTTAGAGGCTGCCTGCTTTCCCTGGCTTGTGGCCTCTTCCTCCATCTTCAAAGCCAGTGCTTTAATATCTTCGGATCTCTCTTTAACTCTGACTCGTCTGCCTCTCTCTTTTACTTATAGGGACCAAGGACCCTTGTAATTACATTGGGCCTACCTGTATAATCCAGGGTACCATCTCAAGATTCTTAACTTAATCACATTTGCAAAGTGCTTTTTGCCTTGTAAGATAATATATCCACAAGTTCCAGAGAGTAGGATATGGACATCTTTGAGGAGCCATTATTTTACCTACTATAGTAGGTAAAGGAGGTTTTATCTTCCCAAGAGACCAACAGATACTGCTTTTAGAAAATAATTTTAAGATTATGATTGCAATGTTGAGTCACATCTTTCTACTCCAGCTCAGAATCTTGGGGCAGAAACAGCAGGACCCCCTGCTCTGTCTGGGAGGGGTCTCAGGCAACGGAGTGGAGACAGTTAACACAATTATCCCTGTCTCTTCTGGGCCAAAGGTCATATTGCTTTTTAACCCAGAGCACTGCCATTTGTCTTGCCAGGATGCAGTCTCCTGAGGGAATTAATTTCATCTGCTACTTCCAGAATAAGTTTACAGAGGTCTCTCTTGAACAACTGTGTTTTAAAACATAATATGAATAATGATTATTTCCATGTTTAGGTCTGAGGTGACTGTGGTTTCCATGCTTCATAATAGCAAGTGATTTATTTGTTTTATAGCTTGCTTTCTTGGCTTCCCTCCCAGGTCATGTTTGAATGGGCATTATCGGATTTTCCCAATCTTTGTTTTCTTTGCTATTAGAGAAATGGGAACCAAAATACCCGCGGTGTTCTTTCCAGACACTTCTTAACCAATTGACTTCACTTCTATAATAAAGAAAAATTAAATCTATGTTCATTTTAGTCTTGCATGCTATTCTGAGATCTCTTCTCTCCCTCAAATTTCAGATTAAATGAAAGCGTTCGTGAGCCAAAATAGACTTTTGTTAAGATTACAGGCAAATTACATATATTTTGAATGTCTAATAGGAAAAAAAAAAAAAAAAAGCTTCTTTTACCTGTATATTGGGGCTGAGAAGAAAAAGGTCCTTAAATTTTAAAATGTCATCGGTCAGACCCTAACTATAAGTACTTTCAAAGGTTTGGCCAAATCCTTAGTTTTTAAAGGACCTAGAATGGAGTTTAGAGGTAGAATGAGTTGTGAGGGAGAAGTGAGTTGTTCTTCATGAGAAATTGGGAGACTTTTTCAAAAATCTCTTTATATAGACAACACATAAACAAATGAAATTAATGCTGTTCCAATAAATTTTGCAAAAAGAGATAATGAGCTCAATTTAGCCCATAGTTTGCTAACCCTTGGTTTAGTTCTTTAAGTCAATAAGCTCACCCCTACTCTTGACATGCTTTTCCTTTTTGCTTGAGCTAAATTAAGTTTCTGTACTGTGTTAAACTGTATTTTAGTAAAATTGGTTTTCTGTGTATTTTATTGTATGCATTCAGAAACATTAATCTGAGGAGTCTTCACCATACTGCCAGAGGATCTGAAGTACAAAAAAGATCAAGAACTCTAGAGTAACACCTTAAAGTGTAAAAGCCAGTCCTCTATATTATACTAATTATTCCTGAGAAATTGTATGTGATGAAATTGTGACTAGATTTTTAAAACGAAGGTGGAGATGTTTAACAGAGACCAAAAGACATGAGAATGATATCAATGAGAATAGCATCTACCCCCTCCTTGGTGCTATGGTGAGAGCACCAAAAGACACTAGAACAGGATGGCTCCAAGCTGACCCCCAGTAGAATTTCTTATGCTATGATTTTTTTTTCCCTTAAGATACAGCAAGGGAGCAGGAAATCATTTGGACTTTGTTAAGCAGTGTGTCCCAGGTTTGAATCCCACTTCCATCTCTTAGTAGCTGTGCATCCTTGGACTATTTACTTCATCTTTGTGAGTTTCAGTTTCTTTCTCAAAAGTCATAGAGCTCATTAGAATAACAGAAGAGAAAACCTAGTGAAGGAAGGGCAGGCATTTGATAGACAACCTTCTCTTACTCCGACATTTGCTATGGTTATTAGTTTCCTTTGGATGATCATTTAAAACAAAAGGTGGAAGTATTCTGTAGATGTAGAAGAGAATAGATACTTATTAAGCATTTCAGGTTTTTATTAAGCAAGCATGAATCTGTAATTCATGCTTGGTCTTTTTTTTTTTTTTTTTTTGCTTACTGACACTAATCTGTTTTTATCTTAGTCCTTAGTCCTTTAATCATGGGTTTCATGATTAGCACAGGCAAGGTTTTAGGGATTTAAATACTTTGTTTGATGTCTGCTTTTAGGAATGTTTGATTATTTATTAAAATCGATAAAATCAGTTTTGTCAACTAGTTATTAAAACTATAATTCTTTTATTAGCTAATAACAGGGGAGCTGAAGCAAATGAAATTCTAAAACGTTACATGAATTCTTGATTATAAAGCAAGCCTCTATAGGGGTGGCCTACATACTTTGCATTAACTGCAGCCTGTTTAGAACAAGTCTGTTCTATCTTTAGTCAATAAGGAAAGGACCAAGTGGGTAAGCATATGTGCTACTCATGTCTAATTTATGCTTTAAAATAAATACAAGTTTGAAAGAAGCAATGTGTTCTGGTCTTCAGTAAAGAAACACGAAATACTTGCTAAAGGAGAGTGGTGAATAGTGTCCAAAGATGGCTTCCATCAATTCCTTCCCTCCCCAGACATGATGTCACTCCACCCATCAAGAGGTAGATTTCATCCCCCTGCTTCCCCGCCCCCGGATCTGGGCCTGCCTTTTGATCTGCTTTGACAAGTGGAAAATGGTGGTGAGCTCTACCAGGATTCTCAATGCAAATATGTGAAAGATAGTAAATCATTATTGTTGTAAGCCATTAAGTTTTAAGGGGCTCTGCATTCCCAAAATACATAAGGAAGGATAAGGGAATGAATGCAACTTTTCATGTAAGTGCTCAAAATAAATATCTGGTTGAAAGAGTGAGCTTTTGTTGACCTAGGATTATCTCTTCCCTTCAAAGCAATTTCAGAAGAGCTCCTCTTGTGAAGCATTGCAGGAAAAAGAGAAAAATGCCCAAAGTGTCACACTGTAAAGGAAAAGATTAGTCTAGGAGTTTGTCATGTGAAATCAGAGTGATTGCCAAGAACGGTTTAGAAATCTTGGTGGCATTACTAATGCAATTGTTCATATAAAGAGTCAATTTATTAGCCATAGGCAGTTCTTTGGTCCCTCTGTCTGTGTTTGCACAGACACATCCGTGCAATAAGCAGATAAGTTACCAGAAACATATATTTCACCTTAACCTCAATTATATGAATAATATAACTTCCCCTCGTCTCCTGAAAAAAGATGTTCTTAACTTTGTACGATTAAGTACCGAAGAGAAGAAAGAGAATAGGTAGCAAATATACAAAATATATGGAAATTAAAGCAGTATAATACTATTATCACTCATCAAACTGGAAAATCAAAAAATAATAATTCCTAATAAAGGCAAAATAAAGACATTTTTATTCTTAAAGAAGTTATCACCAGTATATCTACTAAAGAATAATTAAAGAGGGTTCTTTTAGTAGAAGAAAGGTTATTCCAGATGAGAAAACAGAGATGCAAAAAACAAGCAACAAAAATGATAAACATTTGGATATGTCAAAATGGATATTAAATGTACAAGACAATGACACTAATGTTATATTTGCTTTTGCAATATATAGAAGTAAAGTACACAACATCATATTAATTAGTAAGGAATAAATATCATTAAAGTGGCCAGCACTAAACCCTCAGATTATCCACAAAGAGGTTAAAATTACTAATACTTGACTTCGAGAAATCAAGGATAGGTGTAATAACCATATAAATAACAAAAGAATATGAGTAAAACTTTCAAACTCATAGGGAAAAAATATGAGACAATTAAGAAGCCTTTAATTTAATTCATCCAAAATAATACCAAAAAACATAAAAGAAAAAACAGTCTGAACAGATAGAAGACATTCTGTAATACAGTAATAATTACATTAAATATAAAAGTACTAAGTGTTCCATTTAAATGACAAAGACTATTCATCCAGATTAAAACAAAACAAAACAAAACAAAATCTACTGCAAGCTCTTTACAAGGAACAAGTATAAAAGCAAAAGATTTTAAAGAGAAGAAAATTTAAGCCATGCAAACTAACAAAAGGAAGCTGTGAAATAACACGAAATAGATTTTAAGACCAAAATACTACTAGAGTTGACGAGGGACAATTTAAATAATAAATACTTAACTCATCAACAATTTTAAATTTGCATGTACAACTGAGCCTCAAAATATCTGAAGTAAAAATAGGCAGAAATATAAGAAGAAACAGATAAATCCAAAATCATAGTAGAAAAATTTAACATACCTTTCTCTGTTACTAACAGATCAAGTAAACATAATCAGCAAGGATGTAGAAGATTGGAATAGCACAACTAACAAATCAAATTTAAAGCAAGACAAAGTAGGAAAGACATTTAAAAGTAAAAAAGACCTTCTTCAAAGGAACACAGAAATATAACCACAATTGATTAAATAGTGGTCCATTAAACAAGTTCAAGCAAATTTCAAAAGGTTGAAACCAATAAAGACCACTAGTAAGTAAATTAGAAATCAAAAATGAAAAGTTAAGTAGAAAACCTCATATCCTCATATATTTGGGATTTAAGAAGAATATTTAGTGACCTTTGCTTCTAGCTATGATTAAATTATTTATTGATCACAATCCTCTTCAAAAACACCTGTAAAAGCTGGATAAAAAAATAATGTGAGTGAATGCAATTCTACCACTGTGAGTAAGAGAATCGTGAGTGATTTGGTGATTGGCTTTTCTTTGTGTTTATATTTATTTTCCCAGTTTTCCAAATTTAGTAAGAATTACTTTTTCTAAATTCAACAAGAATGACCTTTTTCACTTAGCGACCATAAACAGTTATTACGAATAAAATGTTATTAATTTTTTCCATTATTTATATCTCAATCTACAGTTACAATAGCACAATGATTCTCTTGTGAGGGCCTTCAACACTATTAGATGTTATTAAAATATACATACCCTCTAACCCGCCATTTTCACTTCCAGAAATTTATCACCCAAAACATATTTACACATCTTTCCAAAGATGCATATACAAGAATATAGTGTGTGTCTAGATGTATATGCTGAAGTATTTGTTGACAAATCACTAGAAACAACTTAAATGACCACTACTAGGGGACAGTTAAATAAGCTGTGCTACATGGGTATAATGGAATGCCATTCGGGTACTAACAAAGAATGAAGTAGGTCTGTATATGCTGATATACTGTATGTCTTTGGTTATCTTTAGTTGTAAGCAGCAGAAACCAGTTCTGGAGAACTCAAGCACAAAATGAAATGAAGCAACACAATTTGGTCCACAGACTGGCCAGGTGTCTAGAGGGCAGAAGAAGAATTGGCAGCTCCAGACCGCTCAGCATCAGAT
>NW_011888822.1:9847695-9856349 GCF_000151845.1 Pteropus vampyrus | reverse complement strand
ATATATAATTTTTTTTTTTAATTTGAAAACTCCTTATCTTAGAACGTTTGGGAATTGTTGTCATAAATGATCTGCCTCCCCTACCTCCCCTAAACCATCTGATTGTGTACGTGCCCAGGAAAGTCAAGCAGAAAAGGCCTCATTGTCCAATGGAACAAACCAGCTTCAGCAGGGGAAGCTCCCCTCCTTCCACCCCTTCCTGCTTGCACACACTGCAACTCAGCTACTCAGGCGCCTCAGGAATAATGACTCTGGAAAGATAAATAGTCAAGGGGTATTTGGTCATCACACTGGGGCTCCAACTCTTTAGATGTCTGCACTGATAGCAAAAACATTGCTGAATGTCTAAATAATTTGAATGATATTAGTAGGGAGATCCTGAAAAGAGGAAAACAACAATGGCCTGATGACAGCAAGCTGACAATGGAACAGAATTTTGTGGGCAGAGATGATTGTAAAAGCAAACAATGGTGATATTGTCCTTCTGGTGTTATTGTGTAATGCTGTAATTTATGGATGAAGTGGAATTTCAAACAAAATAAACAGATTTGAATTTGTTAACTAATATAGTAAGTACAGAACATTCTGTGATGTGAAAAGAGAAATGGGAATGTTTCATATACTCCTGCTATTTGCTTAAAAAAAAAAATGTTTTCTATTTGGCATAAAATCTTGCTTTTCATTGTTTTTGCTAGCTTTTTGAGGATATCCTTTTTCATTTAATTCTGAAAACAGATATAAAATGTGGGTGAAAAAAGAAGACTGTTAATATAGATATCACTATACATTTATGTTGTAGTTCTTGGAGTTAAAAAAGAAAAAGAAAAAGAAAATAAAAGACAATTTATTTCACCAGCTAGAGAAAACTCTCTGTGAAAGGGTCAACTAATTTATTCTTTTCTTTGAAAATGTAATGCCTCTCTAATCACAGATATTAAGGTGATGTGATGGCAAAAATAATAATAACTACTTCTTTATCACAAGAAGTTTTTGAGGTTATGAAGAAACAATTTGGTTTCAGTTACACATATAAAAGAGGAACCGCTTCTCTTTAAACTATAAAAAAGCAAGTCTGCATCTCAGTATTATTAACGATAAGTTATTACTATTTATGAAATTCTTGAATTAACCTTAGTATACTGTACAGAGGACAAATTATATATCTCATAGCTCAGTGCTGGGAATAGTGCCTGTATGTTGTAGGTAATCAGTAAAACTTTGTTGAATGAGTAAATATTTGATTCTTCTATGGGCAAGTTGAGGATATATCTGTCAAAGACAAAACTAAGTCTGAGACAAAATTAACAAAGACTATTCATAAACTTCCAAGAGAACACATTGGCTGTTACTTTAATGTTAGCACAGGTTCAGGGTGTTAGAAAGGAGAGTGTGATTTGTAGAGTGAAAAAGGAAAGCTTAAGACAGCCTCTGACTGGCAAGGGTTCTATTAAGGTGAGAGTTTTCGAAGTCAGGATAACTTTATACAGGTACATTTGGCAGTCTTTGGTTGGCTGCTGAGGGGCAAGCAAGCAATTTGGGGACATTGTTGAAATGAATGTTAGGGGCAGAGGGGTTTCTGTGGCCAGCCATTTCCTGGAACACATGGTATTCGATGGGGGGGTGCTTTTTTCATGGTCAAACTGTCATGATGGTTCTTTATGAGAAGCTTCCTACAAACTGGGTCCTATTTCTCTTTCAAAAATAGAAACAACAAATTTCTGTCTCTAAATTGTCCCCCAAAAAACCTCATAAGAAAAACTACAAATAAACAAATAAAATAATACTTTAAATTCAAAATAAAAAATACTATTATCCCCAAATCCTAAATGCAATAAAAATAAAGGTGTGATACAACTTCGACTGTTCATAAGAATTCATTTGATTCAAGTAAACTTGCATTTTTACATTCAAACCTTATTTAATAATAGATATGGTTCCTCAAAACAAAGATAAACAAGATCAATATTTTAATGAAACTTAGGTGATGTCTGAAGATTCGAGAGCATGCTTTCTATAGGTGTTATGTTTACTGTGTAAAATAGCCACCTTAGGGAAAAAAAAAAAAGCTTCTAAAGTTATTGAAAAGTTAACTGCAAAGATTCACAACCTTTCTAATGGCTTTACCTTTATTTATTAATTTATGTAACTGCCGTTGCAGGACAGTATTAGTGACCATGGGAAATTTTAAGAAATTAAATAGACCTTTGGCTTCATGCCCAGAAAAAAAATGTCAGCTCTGTGGAGAAAATCAGGCAAAAGATAAAAAAGATTCCATTACATCTATAATACAATCTTCTTATGGCTTTAGTACAAGTTTCTTCTCTGCTAACAGAAGTCTCTGCAGAAGGTTTAAACAATCTCAACAATTTCATTATGTGAGCATAGCTATATCCAATAATGTAAAAGGGCCTAGAGAGCCTTCCCATATGCTCAATTCCATTCTCTCTCCTTCTAGGGGAAGTCAAAGAACTTGGCTGGCTGGAAACTGATTCTACTCTGATTGCCTGGAGCACAAATCTTGCTTTGTTGATATCAATGCAGCTCTCTTGAGGACACACAAAGAAGAGAAGAAGCCATTAGAATTTCTCGTGACCCTGCTCTGAGCCAAATCCAGCTTTGCTTAAATGAATGAAAATGCTTGTTACATGGCCCAAGAAGCTACTTTGTCCATTTGAAAATTAATTAGACCGTAGCTAGATGAACAACTGTAAGACGCTTTCACAATGTTCTTAGATGGATGACCCTGGCTGAGTTCCCAATTTTAACAAGTTTACCCTTAAGCAAAAACATGGCCTTTTAGCTAAGCTATGACCTACAATCATAATGCTTTCCTGAGTTGAAATCAGCTGCTGGACACAACCCCAGCAGAAAAAGAAGTTAGGAAAAGAGTACATAGTTAAGACTTTTACATGTAATTGTAATAGATGTTCTTGCAGAAAATTTTTGTCTCAAGGAACCAATTCCACAGCTGGACTTGAAGAAAATGTTAAAATCTTGCGTAAGTCATGATCCACGCTAGATTAAGACTCATGAGGGTACAGATTCTGTTGTTTCGTATAGTACTTTAAGTATAGTGGGACCAGAATGTGGTAGATTGACTGGAAACAAAACACAGACCCACATATAAATCTGTTTTTCAGAGTGTTAGGCTGATTGTGCTCCATGTTGGCTATAGGTAAGAGAGAACCTTTGAGTGTGTGAGATTCCGAGCCACTCCACTCACAAAAGAGATTAATAGCTTCTTTAAAAGGTAACCTGTGTATCATTACATGTAGAAGTGTTAGGCTGATTGTGCTCCATGTTGGCTATAGGTAAGCATCAGTATATTAGGTACGACGGTGTAACTGATGCTTAACTATTTGTAATGTGGAGTTGAAGACAGAGATAATAGGAATTGGACATATTGTGTGGAAAATACAATTCCAGAGACTATCAAAAGTAGAGAAATTTTAGAAAGCTTGCCGAATCCATGTCTTTATCGACAAATAGTCTCACAAGTTGACTCTGTCCCCATGATAATTGACTGGGGCAAAGATAGACATCTGTCTCATGGAGTCTGTTTATTGCCTGATGTTCACCAATTACATTCTTTTCTGTCTCTGTAGGTTTCTCTCAATCTCTTCTGCACATGGTCTCTTTTTCTGGGGTAGACAATGGAGGGTCTTTAGGTATAACTATGACTAAATAGAGGAGCCAGTCTGTCTGCCTGGAGAGTAGTTCAGGTGTTGAGAGAAGAACAGAGACAAGAGCTCATGTCAGCTTTGGTTTCTTAATACGTAATAAGATTATAAAAGCTTAAGAAGAAAAGCAAATGGAGCAGAACACCATGAACCCTTAAGATTTCTTTCCTCTTGCCTACCTCCTACCAGGAATTTATATGGTTTACATGCAAAGACGTCAAAAAGTACATAAAAGTACTTTTTGAGTTTTCCTAATATACATAATTGTTTTTAACTTTTCCTGCCCTCCCTAACTCCAGATTTTTTCTCTGTCCTTACTAGTTAGTTGCCCATCATCATCCCTTGTCATCCAAAGCAAGTTAGGTAGGTCTGGGCTCTGGAAAACCTAACATGGTCAGAAGTCCTTTAGTGGTGCAGTTCCATGGATGTTGGAGAATGGGTGACTCTGGAAAAGAGGGACAGAGGGCAAGGACTTCTGTTGATCTATATAAATCTGGTTTGACAGGTAATCCCTTGAAGTGAGTTAGAGAAGCCACATTATTTCTTCCTGTGGAGTCGTTTCACTTCTCCAGATTGAAACATTTCCCAAGTTGCAGGACAGGACTGGCCAGTTTCAGGTCGTTTCGATGAACTTCCCTTTACTCTGGCTCGCTTACGTCAGATTCCGTCTCCATGCTTTTTACCAATAGCTTGAGTGTTTCCACTCTCTGCTCAAACAACTAAAACTTTCACGGAACATCCAACAAGAATCCAAAACTGTAGATGATATCAAGTTCCTATCTTCTGTATTTTCTCTTCATTTAAAGGAGAACCGACAGTAGAAATCATTTTCACAGGGTGGATTGACCAGCAAAGGACTACGAGGAGGTAACATAGAGACTCCCAAGCTGGCTAAGAGGTTCTAGAATAAGCATAAAATATAAACAGAAAGATGTATCTGATAAATATGATAAATAAGACTCATCATAGGCAAATGAAAGTGTTGAATAAAAAAACACAAATCAATAATAATAATAGCAATTTGTGAATGAGTAAATGAATGAACGAATGAATGAATGAATGAATGAATGAATGAATAAGGTTCATATTCAGAAGTCTTTTGGGAAGTTGAGGGGGGAGGGGCCGTAACAGAACAAGAGTTTTGTACTCTGTGCATATTCTTCAAAACTGGTACATTCACAACAACTTTAAAGAAATGCCATTAATTTAAAAGTTAAAAATGATGAAAAGGCAACTTTTGAAGCAGAGTGAAATACACAATTGAAACTTCAGAGGTCAGACCTTAAGTCAGGCAGAAAGGTGGTAGAGGATTGTTTTGGATACAGATGCACTTACCTACCAATGGTGCAAATCCTGTCTCCCTCCCCCTCCTCCAGCCTTGCACACACCCACATTTCCCCAAGTTTAGAATCTGGCTGCAGCCCTGCAACATCTAATGGGTTTGGGGCTGAATGGAATCTAAACCTCCTGACTCCTATCTCAGTTTTCTATCACCCCTTGTGACCTTAAATGCCCCCAAGAGGATTCCATAAATGGACAAGGATCCAAATGAAAGAAATAGATTGAACTTAGGAAGAAAAGTGAGAGTGTCCTTTAAATGCCAATAGGCATTGCCTTTGGCATAACAAAGGAGTTAAAACATAATTAAGATCTGAAGGCTGATTATGGGAATGTGTATGATTATTTTTATTATTTTTCCTCTTTCTATCTTTGTGATAGGATGTGATCAACCTCTTCCATGCTCCGTTGCTTAGTAGCAGACAGTCGGAGTTTTAATTATCTACTAAAATAAGCTAAAGAACAGAAAACTGCTTTATGTCTAATACATATATATCAAGAAAGGCATGTGACAGCATCTAAATTGCTTTAGTGCCTGATAAAGAGTGCCTCCGGTAGGGTTGTCATCAAAAGATCACGAATGGAGTAGGAAAGTATTAATAAAGCTGCTACTCTATTTATATGTCCTCCATTGTTTGTGATTCCTTGTTAGAAGCTGGAAATGAATTTTTATCTACCACTAATTTCATCAGGTTTTTTTTCAAGTCAGAAAAAATAAAATGAAAAAAACTTTTGTCAATTCTACTGCCAACCCTAGTCCTCCAAATAGAATTTTTTTCACTCCCCCAGATCTGCAATTCTCAAAATATTATATTTCACAATGAAAAATTAAAGAATTAGTTCATTCATTCTTTCAACATCTAACAGAGCCATGTTCCAGCAGCACACCCCAGAGGCGTTCTCTGCCCTCATAGAGATTAGATTTTAAGGGGGAGGAAGAGATAATAAATAAGTAAAACAATGAAAATATTATCACAAACCATAATAAGGGTTATAAAAGAAATAGAGTGTATTCCTTAGGATTAGGTTTAGCTGCGAGCGAAAGACTCAAAATCACTTGGTTTTAACCAAGGCTGTGATTCAGCCAGTATGTACTGGGGTAGCTACAACAATTTTTTAATATTGGCATCTATTTTGTTTAATCTGTGCTCTATTCTCTTTGGTTTGGTTTAGTTAGGTTAATATGCTGGACAAGTTGTTATATATGTTGATTGTAGCTTAAAATTTTTATTTCTCTCTTCTCTCACATTAAAGAAGGCTCTTCAGAATGGGTAAGGAAGATTCATGAATTCATCAAGGACTCAGATTCATTGTCCTCCATTGTCAACACATGACACATGGTTTCTATCTCATGGTCCAAGATGACTACTTGGGTTCCAGCCATTACACCTTCATGAAAGACTAAGATGACAAGAGAGCCAAACCTTCTTAGTAGCATAAATTAAGGCTAATTCAGTATTTATCTCAATAGCCAGAATGTAGTCCTTGATTACAAGAGAAGCTAGAATATGTAGCCTTCATTGTAGATGGTCATAAGCCTACCTAGAAATCAAGCAGCGATTCTATTACTAAGAAAAAATGGAGAACAGAGAGAGCCAGGTAGTAGATATTGCCACTCAGGGTGATGTGATAGAGTGTAACTGATTCAGAGGGGCCTGCTTTGAATAGAGTAGTCATAGGCCTTCTCAAGAAGTAACAACTGGGCTTAGGCCTAAAGGATACAAGTGAGCTTGCCATATGAACTGGAGGACAAGGATTCCAGGAAGAAAGAATTTCCTTTTATTTCAAAATAGATTGACTTCTGCTCACAGAATAATTTTGACCTCATTTTATAAGTAATATTATTCAACTATTAAGTTTTCCTGGGTGATAATCTGTTTTCTTCCCTAATTCTTAATTCTCCAAATCTCAAAGCATGTTACATTATGGCAAGTTTTGATTTACTGAAAAAGCCAACTACAGCCACCCTGTAATTTTGTACCTGGTAGGAAGATGGTTGAGAACATATTTAGTAGCAAACTACTATTTGATATATTATTTAGGGGTGTGTCTATTGGGGGGTGGAGGGGGGGAGGTAGCCAAGCCAAATAAAGTGTGCATCTAGTATATCTTAGAAACCACAATGAGTGGTGTAAATAACATACTAGATCCAGATAAAACTACTTACAAATTAGGGTATTAAATCACAGCTCACATTACAATAACATGATTTGGTTTGGTGTTCACTGGAATAGAAGCATTCGTATGGAACTAATGTGGTGTTTTGTGTGAATGTCACATTAGTTATGCATTTGTTACGTGATTTTTGTGGGTGCCAGAATGTAATTCATTGGAATAAACAGAAGAGCCTAGTGGCATTAAAGCCTAAAGCTCTAAAGGGGAATTTGCCTTCATTAAGTCTTCCCATACCATAATTAAGGTGCCATTATATCCAGTGCTTTTCTTAATGAATATTTTACACTGACATCAAACAAAAGAAGAAATCAGTAATACTATTTATTTCTGCAGATTTTATGTGAACAAGATCATTATGAAGTAAGTGGTTTTGTCTAAATATATTATGCAATGGCAACATGCCCTACTACAGAATACAGAGATGCTGTGTGTGGATGGATATGTGTGTGTACATGTATTTAAGATCATTCTCTTGAATGGCTGATCGAACCACAGAGGAGGGGAATTGCCCCCGAGATCATTATGTGTTTAGAGGAAGAAGCTCTAAGGCTATACTTTTTCCGAACAGACCAGATTCCTCACACAGTTGCATGTATCTAGCAATGAACGTTAAGATCTAGTCTATGGGACCAAGAAATTATGTCTGTCCTAAAAGTGTTAGCAGGTGAGCTTCATTTTCAAGAGCAAAGATTATGTCCTTTTTACTTCTGTAGCCCCAACACTTAAAATGATGGTTGGCATACAGCAGTTGCTCAGAAAGGTTTAAATGAATGAATGGCAACTCTTATTCATAACAATTTCCACTTACTTGAGAGCGCTCTATATTCCCTTTAATGTATTTGACAGAAACCCAATACATAATAAAATTCTAAGATGAGAGAAATTAGGATTTCAGTGCTATTTAGTGTTTTATTGTATATATCCAT
The DNA here is from genome assembly GCF_000151845.1 of Pteropus vampyrus. Classification (NCBI taxonomy): domain Eukaryota; kingdom Metazoa; phylum Chordata; class Mammalia; order Chiroptera; family Pteropodidae; genus Pteropus; species Pteropus vampyrus. The sequence goes on along the minus strand of NW_011888822.1, from coordinate 9,848,230 downwards.
CTCTGTCCAGAAACCTCTCTCACTATGACACATTAAATACATGTAGTGAACATGGATTGTAGTATATACATTTTGGTGTACAAAAAAATAGAACTTGTTTTATTTATCTAAAACTGGAAAGGTTCTTCATAGCAAAAGAAACCATTAACAAAACAAAAAAGGCAACCAAAGGGATAGGGGAAGATATTTGCAAAGGATACTTTTGAAAAAGGACTAATCTCAACAAGGAAAAATCAAACAATCCAATTAAAAAATGGGCAGAGGACCTGATTAGATACTTTTCCTAGGAAAACATACAGATGGCCAACAGATATATGAAAAAATGTTCAACTTCACTAGTTATAAGGGAAATGCAAATCAAAGTTACAATATCTCACAGCTGTGAGAATAACCAGAGAGGCTATGGAGAAAAGGGACCCCTTGTATATTGCTGGTGGTATTGTAAACTGGTGCAGCCACTATGAAAAAGAGTATGGAGGTTCCTCAAAAAATTAAGAATAGAGCTACCATAGGACCCAGCAATCCCTCTTCTGGG
>NW_011888822.1:9828136-9847421 GCF_000151845.1 Pteropus vampyrus | reverse complement strand
ACATATATATAGTTTTAATTTCTAATTTGAGACTACTACCTCCTTAATAGGAGGTGAAAGGTTAATCTTTATTATTTGGGGATTTCCTTCTTTTTCCACGGGGTTTTGTCTAAGCTTCATGGGAGTCTACAGAAAAGAGACATTAGGGGAAGCAAAGCACCACGTCCTCTAAGTCATTCTCAGTCAGTCTCCCTCGGCGATGGGCCCATGTGAATTACTGATGAGTCTTTTCTCATCCTCTTTTGCATGGCTGTTTCCTTTAATTCCAGGACTTTCTGGTGGGTGATTATGCTGCCCAAGGTCCCATCCCACCTAAACACTCCAATAGTCATTTTTTCCTCTAGTGCTGCCCCTCCAGGAACTTACCTGGGAAAAGCCTCACATCCTCTCTGCTCCTCTGATTCCATAAAACTACCTAGATTTTTGCCATCTCCCCAGGCTTTGGCCTAAGTAACAGTGCATGAAGTCTATCTCTCTGGTATCTATCTATATCTCTGCTCTCATTATTCTCCCTTTGACTGTCTCTTCTCCCCTAACTGGAGGATTTTTCTGGAGTCTGTTAGGGAAACTTTGTATCCAAATATTTGCCCTATGCTATGCATCTTTTCTGTTTTCCTATGAAGAGCCTCCTCTTTTTCCACTTTCCGAAGAAATATTACTTTTCTGAGTCTATGAGCACAGAATAATTAAGCTTTATGAAGCTTTGGCTAGACTATGGAGGAACTTTTAATACTAGGGAAAAATTTGGTTAGTACTATAAAAGTATTATTCTACCCAATGAGTTTTCTATAGGCAGATGGAGCTGGAGCAAAGAAAGGAGGTGCGAGGCAGGGTTTGGGGAGTGGGCAGTAACAGGGAATGCTGTCTGGGCTGTGGAAGGAGCAAGTGGAGGTTAACAGAGAAATGCTCTAGGGTCTAGAACCTAGGAGCCAGGATTAGTCAAAGGAACAAAGCAAGACCAGGGACCAGCAACCAGAATCTGGATAACAAATACTGTAGATGTAACAGAGCCAAATTTATAGGAGGAAAGTTAAAAACAACAACAACAACAACAACAACAACCTTTGACACTTCTCCCAACCAGAGTGGAGTCTATGTCTCCTCCTCTGGAGTCAGACAGGACTTGTGACTGTTTGGATCAGGAGAATAGTGGAAGTAACACTTTTTGACTTCCACGCCCAGGTCATTGAAAGCTACGTGGCCTTTGTTTTTTTTTAAATTAGCTCTTGGGTTGCTCTTTGTCAGAAACTAGCTACCATGCTGAGAGCAACTAAAGCCACATGGAAAGGCCACGTGTGGGCACTTTGGTCAACAGTCCCAGCTGAGCCAAATTTTTGAGTCATTGCAGCCCAGGCGCCAGACTGGTGAGTGAAAGAGCCTTCAAACGACTCTATAGCCTCAGCTATGAGTCACCACCACCAGCTGCTGGAGACTTCTTATCCAGCTGAGGCCTTAGATAGCATGGAGCAGAGAAAACACAAGCCATCTCAGCTATGTCCTGTCCAAATTTCTGACTCACAGAATTCATGAGTATAATAAAACATCTTATTTTATGCCACAGTCTTGGGCTGGTTTGTTACTCAGCATTAGATAAGTGAAACAGTCGAGAAACAAAAACAAGGAAAACACCAGGAAAGCGAAGGGCTGGAGCTGCCCATTGCTAGATTGGAAGGCTAGTCCAGGAAAAGAAGGTTATAAAGCTATACGTGGAGGACAATGAATTCAAACTCAGTCGGCTTCCGACACCACATGTTCTTGACCACATTATGGAGCTTGGTATGGCCCCAAACTTGTGTGGATCTTGCAGAAAAATCTGCAAACCTAGAGGTCCTATTATTTTTTGATAAAAGAAAAAGAGCTATTGGCCTTTTCCCTCAAGAAACTGTATCTGAATGATAACCAAAAAAAAAAAAAAAATGAAGTTTGAAAAGTGAAGTCTCACACCATTTCAAACACTATCTATGACCAAATGCAGTTAGGCTTTATAGCCACTAAGATATGTTGGCTAATGATAGAGTTACTTTTTTATGGAGAAAAGACAACTATTGTTTGAAAGAAAACACTGTGGCATAAACACAACTGAAGAGAAAATAACAGCCATTAACTGTTGCCAAGTGTGGAAATAAGTGTTTCTTATATTTTTTTCTCATTAATCTTCACAGAGGCCTCTGAGATGGTCATTTTTACCTCCATTTTTCCAAATGAGGAAACTGAAACTCAGAAAACTTAAATTATTTGCCCAAGAAGTTATCACATATTCCATGGCCTGAAAAAATGATAAGAAAAATGCCACGGTAGCCCTCCTTTTCTGCAGTGAATCATAGCACAGACAACAGCATTTGCACTAAAGTCTTGAATTTGAACAGTATTTGTAATTGAACAAATTATTGCTTCTCATATAATTTTCAATTGTGTGCAGTATGCATATGTGCTACACTCTACTTTTAGCAGTTTCTCATCTCAAACTAGATATGATTAAAGAAAGAGTTCAGCTGACAACAGAAGAAATAAGTATTCAATGACGTTATCTAGTCTTTTATAATAATCCTAATAAACATATAATCTGCCTGCAGGTTTTACTAACCAAAGTAAGACACACTCTCAAGGTCTTTTTTTTCTTCCTACTATTACAAAAGAACAAGTACATCTTTTAAGTTTGTTTAGGAAATATACAAAATCCTTGGATAGCTTTTAAATTCCAATCCAACTATTCTCAACCAAGCTACAAAGGGAATTTAATTTGGTTTTGCACAGGCAGAAAAAAAAAAAAAACTCCTTAATTTAGACTATTTGAGTAGTAAGGCCAATAGAAGATAGTGATAATCCTAAAATTATGTCATCAAAGAAAAGGACAAAGAAGAGGAATAGGAAAAGAGGAGAAAGAAAGGAAGACATTTCTTACTTTTAATTGTAAAGAGTATAGTATACCATGAGCATAGCTAAGCTGTAACAATGAAAGAACTCAACAGACAGACCCTAAATAAGTTTCTTCCTTTCTTTCCATAGCAGTTTAGAGATAAGAGGCCCAAGGCTGGTAGGGCATCTCTCTCTGGGTCTCACCGGCTGTTTCAGCGCTTACTCTTTCCTAGCCAGTAAGAAGTAAGAAATGCAGGGCTGCTCACATCCTATCATCCAGAATGTAATGACATGGTCCCACCTAGTCGCAAGGGGCTCTGGAAAAAAAGGATCCCAGCAATGTGACTATGTGCTGAGCTAAAATTCAGAGCATTCTATTACTGAAAGGAAGAATACATAACAGGGGACAATTACCTGTCTATGGCATAGTCAACGTGTTGGGGAACTGTGGCCCAAATCTGGCCTACCTCTTGTTCTTGAACAACCCGTGAGCTATGAGTGGTTTTCACAGTGAATGTTTACAATTAATTTGATGCTAGAGAACAACTTTGAACCCCAATTAAGCAAAATGTTATTCCCTCCCAAAAAACAATTCCATTCTTCTCATGAGTAAATCTGTTACGAAAATGGTACTCAATTATTATTATACTTTGACTCTCATTACTGAATAAACTTGTTATACAAGTAATGATATATCCTTGATTTTGCCTCTTGGCCTATAGAGCCTACAGTATTTACTATCTGGTCCTTTACAGAAAAGGACCTTGCTGCCCCTTGTCATGGTCTGAGCTGCATTAAACTAGTGGAATTCCTGTAAAGTGTAGAAAGAAGACTGACTTATAAGTAGCATAGCAAATGGAACCCCATGACCCAAGAAGTCTGGCCTGTGTTTCTAATCAGTAAAACTTCTTTAACCAAGTCACAAATCCAGCAACAGCAACTTCTATTAGCCAAAGACCAGTAAAAAAACAAGAAAGTAGGTGAGAAAAAAGTTCTGCACAGCTAAAATCACAGTACTCTTTATGCACTGCACATACAAAAGGATGTCCAGACCACCACACAGGGCACATTTTCTTTGTACAAGACACAGTTCTGTTAACTGTTAATAACCTAACTGGATTAGCATAAAATTATATTCATTATACTCTGTTTCAAGAGGCAGAGAATAATATACTTGAGAGAACCTATCATCAAAATAGCGAACAGAAAATTTTGGCCATTTAAAGATATAAAACTTTTATTCTCCCAAGAACTCATGTAAATAAGATGTGATGCTGAGGTTAAAAACAGTTATTTCTAGTCCTAGCAAAACAGATTTTTAACTTAGTACTAATTTCCAATTTTATTTATTTTTTTATTTTATTTTTTTTAAGTAAGACTGTATTCTTATAAACAATATTGTGGCAAAACCTTGCCTACTGATCACAAATAAGATTTTTTAATGTAAGTGACAAGAGACCAGCTAAAATTGACTCAAGCAAAGAGGGAAGAGGAAGAGGAGGAGGGAGAGGAAGAAAGGGAGTCTATGTTTAATGCAGCTTTTTGGGGGTGGCTTACAACCAATTAATAATCGAACTTTGGAGATATAACCCTGTCTTAGGATTTGCCTGCATTAAAAAAGAAATCATTGACAAGATTGTGTAAATTCTGAATACTATACAATTCTTCCTAACTTCTGTCCACCAAAAACCAGTGAGCAGGATCTACAGTTGTAAACCAATTGTATTATAGCCAAGATCCCCACCCTACTTCCCAAACATCAGGCAGCTGTATTTAAGTGTGGGAGACATGCAATGCAAAGGACAGTTTTTTGGGGGTTTTTTTACCATTCATAGAAAAAGTACACTAAATGTGAGCATAACAGAAGTGAAAACATAAATTATTTTTTGAATTCAGGAATAATATTTTAATGGCAATATATTTCCTTAACCAGAACTTTATATTTTCATTGAAAATGAAAATCTAAGCTAATTTGTTTATTAAGGAATAATTTAATGACAATGGTTTACCTATAAACAAATGTAAACATATTTACTTTAGGAAAACAGAAGAAATTATCAACTCTGTATAATTTCTTCAAACTCTTCAGAATTTCTCAAACTATGATTTTTGGAACTATTAACAGATGTATGTCTCTCATACACACACACACACACACACACACACACACACACACACACACACACTCGGGCGGTCAAATATGATTCACATTAGTATATTTTAGAATGTGAGAAATCTTGCAGTAAAGATACTTCAAATTTGTTTAATCCAGCATTTCCCAAAATTAACTTCCTCAAAATTAACTACAGTGTTTCACCTCCTACCCCCACTTCCAAACCCCCATTCCCCAAATCAACTTTTGGGAGTTTGTGGAACTAGTCACATAAAGCAAAGTTTGGGAAACACTAGTTTAGTGGTTTCTATCTACACAGATTTTGCTGTCTGCATAATATGTAAGGAATCTTGAGTGACAATTGCACCCATTTGGATACAACTTCAACTGACTCCATAATTAGAAATTTAAAATGCAAATTTTTCAAAAGCAAACTGCCTTTACCATTTAGAAAAATGTTGCTAAGATTTATTTGGATTTGGGTACAGTCATATTACTTTCCAGTGTATCTGGTACAGGTAATAGGCTCCAAAGGCCTATAAATATTTAACACAAATCTGAAGAGCCATGTCTAAATTTTATATATAAACCTGCCTAACAATTTTAATATGACAAAGGTACTCTGAACTTTTTAAATTTTTTGCAAAAGATGTATATTACGGATTCACGGTCATGGGGGTGAGGACATGAAGCCATTGCTATTGAGCTTCAAATGTGGCAGCAAAGAATTGAGATCATCACCACCTCTCTCTAAATATAATGAAAATCTAACTTTACAACACTCCTCTTAAACGAGCTTTCCTCATGCTACTTGGCTATGCATTAAATCTTGGCATACACACACAAAAAATAAAAACAGTAGTTCTAAAGGTTCATTTATGTTGGCTGGATTATGAAGATTAACTCCTCAGATGCAGTTCTAAAGAAGTCATCGAATGTAAGTATAATTGAAAATAAAAACCTGAAAAACATTTAAATATTGATAGGAAAGTGAACAGATAGGATATAGTCAAGACACCATTCTTTAGATACATAATATCAGTATATGACATAAAGGAATAAAAAATTAATTCTCTAGGGAATATAATAGAGATTTCAGAGTCAGCGAGGCATTTTTTCTGGAAATAATATAGCATACTAATTCTCATGACAGAGGCACGCATGCAGAGTGTACAGATTTAATACATTTAAATATTGGGTCACTTGTGCTGAAGACTTTTAAAATGTGATAAGTTGGGTTTATTATTAATTTTCTAAAGTATTCTAACCCTGGGTCCTAAAGACAGCCAGGTTCTCTTCTCTAAAGTAGCCTGTGGCTTCTGTTGCCTTGCTAATTCACACAAATATTAGGCCTATGCTAAAATGCAGTGTTTCTCAAAATATGCATGCTGCTGTTGAAACACACAATGATTTCAGGTGGTCCAGGGAGTATATTCTATTTTAATAATGAAGATAATTATGATAATAATCCAAAAATGGCTACCAGGTACTGTGTGCTGCCAAGCAAAAATTCTAGTATATTAATTTAAATGGACTTCACAAGATCACCATATAGTAGCTACTATTATTATCTCTAAGAAATAGAAAAGAAATAGAGGCTCAGAGAGGCTAAGTAACTTGCTCAAAATCACACAGTTGGAAAAGGGAAGAGATTAGATTCAAATTCAAGAAGTCTAGCTGAGTCCATGCTTGTGTTCAGGGAATAATGCTATAACATATAAGTATGTGGGGTATTTTGGGGGATGGGGTGGAGCTAGAGATTAAGAATCTTTATAAAATGTGAAGTGAATTTTAATAGGCAAATGACAGGTCAGAAATTTGGGTAAATGTCCTGCTGCTGATCTCCTGGAGATGAATAGCTCCAACTATCAACTTAACAACTTGCAATGTTCTCCAGAAAATTCTCTTGTTCAAATAGAAATCTTTCTACTTTTAAATGTTTTTAAGACATCACATAATCACATTTCTATGGGAAATATAATTCGACTCTGAAAAAGAAAGGGCTTGATTATTGTATATTAAAATTTAAGAAAAAATCAAACTTAAGAGAAAGCTGACAATCAGATCAGAAATATTATAGGAAGCTTCTTGCTCATTTTCTAAAGAGGTTAAAGGAGAATATATTTTTTTTTTAAGAGGGCAGAAGTTTAAGGTTTAGCAAGGGAATAAAGACATGTTTTGTCTGACATTTCCCAAGTCAAATCCAGCATTTATCAAATGATTCTTAAGTGCTGTATTTAAAAAAAAAAAAAAAAAAGACAGGACCTGGAAACCTGAGTATATTAAGCTTTCATTATTATAAATTTGTATTTTAAAAACTCAGTATCTTTTTTGTAAATATGCACAGGTTTCTCTGATAATTTATCTTTTTGTAAAACCACCTCTCACTGAAGCATTTTAAATAAAACTCCTATATCTAAAATGAATTCTTGGCATTTGGGAGTTTAAAATCTCCCTAAATTCAGAAGGGAAAAAAGACGGCATAATTATAGTTCATCTGAGTGCAAAGTCATAGAGTAATAAAAAGTACTTAAAACCAAAGAGTAACATCTTAGAATGGCATTTAAAACAAAACAAAACAAAAAAACCCAAACTTACTGGCATTCAAATTTTTTTCATGCAAATTGTTATTCATTAAATCAGAAGAAAATGTGTGTGCTATCATTTTTGATAAGGCAAACAATATTCAAAATTGGCATTAACTAAACACAACTGGCCACTATGTGAAAAACCAAATGCTTTAATGAGGCTATCAAGAACAACAGTTCAATTATATCATTGGATACATTAATATCGATCCATAATTTACAGTGCTATGGATCATACAGAAATTATTGCTGCATCCAACAGCAGATGACTACATTACAGTACCAAGCGTCCGCAAGAGACAGTTGTTTGTCTTTTTGTTTTCCCAAGAAATAGGGTTTCTTAATACACTGTTATCAACATCAACTTTTCCCCAGTGCATTTAAAAAATATCAATAAGTGCATTCCTTTGTGCTTTTATTTTGTACCTTTTAACTTCCTATGTATTTTATTTGTTCTTATTGCTTTATTATTTAAAAACAACTAGAAAAACTTTGTCATCCTATGTATGACCAGGTTGGTTGTATGGTTTTTGGCAAAGTCAGAAGGTTTGGTATTTCCATTACCTTACCCAGAGGCAGGTGGAGGGTTTGGCATTTTAGTCACTCCACATGGAGGCCCAACCCGGGTCACAATTCTGCACCCAGGGATGGAGGGAGTGGTGTGGATCATTCTCTCATCATAAACGGGGAGCTCAAACCACCACCTCTTGGCTTAATTAGTCCCTAAAATGAATCCACACTCTATTTGGCAAAAAAGAAAGAAATAAAACCACGCCCGAAGTTGCAGCGTTCTCCTGGGCTTACTCACCTGCCACTCCCAGAAATTGTCTCTTAAGAAGGGGAAAGGGGAAGCAGGCGATGATGAGCTCAGGAGATGCGAGATCCAGGACAGTGGTACAAGATGCCATGCTTTCTCTCAACAAAGCTTTCTATAAGGGTTAACCCTGGCCATGTTCCGTGGGCCACGGGCTGGTCAACCTTGCTCTATTTTTAAAAATCTTTCAAATCAGCTAAAGAAAACTAGCATCATACCATTGCAATCTTTGAATTTTGCACCCAGGTCCTCTCTCCCTATATAAATATGAAGAGAAAAATAGACAATGCTATGATTGTATCAATGAACACTATGGTACAATTAGCTGTTCATGCAGATTTGCATCACTATTCTAGGAAAAGAGCTATACAATTAAGGAGGTTGAAAGAATGGGAACTAATTTTCCCTACCCCCTTACATAATAAAGCTATAAAACTGATAGCATCATCAACATTTCCAAGGATTCTCAATGCCCAGCGTGCTTGGGAACTATGCAGCTGATTATTTTCACGTAAGCCAACCATCCATATATCTGACAATCACTCCTCTCTGAATCCTCCAACACCCATCACCAATTCACATTTGACATTTAAACTCTTTTTTTTTTTAACCCTCCTGAATAAGGTTTCCTGATGAAAGAAGTTGGCACTCTGTCACTAAAATATATTTAATATTAAAAATATCTGAAGGAAAATTGGAAGCTCTTATATTGTCTACATAGGCACCGTGCTACATGTTCCTCTTGATTACAGCTACCATCTCGAAACTTTCTCCTGCATTACAGTTCAGTCAGTGCTCATCCAAAAAAGACTACTGCTATATTTAAGGCACTTCATTCTGAATGGATATGCTTTATGCTACTTGCTATTCAATTGTAGGCTGCTACTGAGAAATTCCATTCAACAGCCTGGCTCTTAACACCATATGTCATCTGTATAAAACATCTAGGCCTGATAGAATACATGTAACACTACTATTATTGCATAGGACTACACAAGTAGATAATGCACTGAAACTAACTTTACAACATTGCTGCTTGTTAAAACATTGCTATCAAGTAACAGTGATTTGCCGATACAGTATTTCTCTCTTTAAAAAAATTCAGCAAGTTTGCCGAAATAAACCTCAATTCAAATGACCATAATGAGCGTATTAACGCTATGGTTATAAGTCTCCCAGAATATTGCTATTTTTTTATCACTAAAAATAAATATGTAAGTTTATTTTCCCTAGAAAGCAGGTTTTAACCTATTAATACTACATCTTAAGTGTGTGGAAAACAGTTCCGAGTGAGACTGTAATATACAAAATATTCGCAAAGCTCTCTTTAAACACAAGACCTTGCATAAAAGTTTTCTTTCATGTGTGTACAAAGAATGCAGAAAACCACCAGTGAGTTGTAAAAATACTGAAAACTTGCCATTTTAAGATGCATATTCTTACAAATACAAACATACTGAAAAAAATTATGACAATAATCTGTACAAATCAAATGAATAGTAAAACATAATTTAAAAATAAAAATAGTAAAGCCAATTAGAAATGTGCCCAGTTTGGTTTCCTTATCAAAAGCAAAACTGAAGGAAAAAAGAGTAAAACTTTCAGTGCTCCTCAATATTTTACTTTGAAAGAACATAAATTTTCATTTCAAACTAAAATATATCTTATGAAAAACTGAATCATACTCATTGATGAGGAAACTTATAACAGCACAGAGTGAACAATGAGATCCCACGTTTCAGAACCTTGGTCTGTCTCCCTCCAATTTCAGTTGCTCCTAAGTAAGGTATCAATTATATTTTCTAACCAGACAATTGTCATAAAAATGGCTGTATTTTTTTTTTCTTTTATGGAACATAGTATTTCTTTAAATAGTGTGCAGTATAAAGACTAAATACTGCTAGAAGGGTACTGTATCTTTAAGGCAGTACCAACGAACACATTTACAAAATGGAAAAAGTTAGTGTGGATTTCTTCTTTTCTTTTCTCTCTGTCTCTCTGACTTTCTCTCTTTTTATTTTATTTTATTTTTTGGTTGCTTTACATTCTTTCCATTAAACTTTACATTTAATTTCCAAGGAAGTCGCAGGCATAAAAATCTCAAACCATGTTTCCCCTGAATAAGAATGGACAGAAATTTCTCTGATGCAAAATCCTCTTGCTCAGAAAGCTAACGTCCAGGGTGAATTCAGTTCACAGATACTGTACACTTATTGTACAATACTTTAGAGGCATTTGTAGTTGTAAAATAGAATATACAAGTCTGTTTCACAAAATTCTAAAAATAAAATATATCCTGGGCTATTGATAAAGCATGAAAAAAAATTCATATTAAAGGAAAATTATCAAGAAAACCCCTTCAGGTCAATTATTAAATCTACTAATCAAGAAAGAAGCAGTTTGTGAGAATGCAGAGCAGGGAGGCTTTGCTAACAGGCATGCTCAGTTTCTTCCATGCTCATACTGCTCCTTCGGCTGCTTGTTTTGGAAGCTCCAGGGGACACTGAGGAAAGAAGTGGATCAGTTACGCCAACAGGAGAAAGAGTATCATCCATCAGGATGTCTTCCAGTTTAGATCCCATTTTCGTGGGGACACTATAGGCTTGGCCGCTCTCAGTCCCGGTTCCGAGGTTGTTGTTAAAGGTGATGGTGCCGTCTGTGAGATCGAGGGTTGTTGTACAAGTTAGATCTGCGTGATGCTGAAGGAGGTCTTGGCGGCAGTTCTCAAGAGAAGGTTCTTGCTTGATGATCCGATTCACCAAATCTGGAGAACAGAGACCCGTGGATGGAATAAGGGAAAGTCCATGTGCTCGAGCCTGCATTTCAAGTTCCTACAATAAAAGTGAAAATCAGACACTTAAATAGGTGGAACGCAGAAGATGTCAGGGCAGTGAAACTACTATATATGACACTATACTGATGGATACCGGTCATTTTATATTTCTCCAAACTTGTAGGATGTACCACACCAAGAGTGAATCCTAATGAAAGTAGGGACTTTGGATGATAATGATATAGGTTCATTGACTGTAACGAATGTACCACTCTGGTGGGGATGTTGATAGTGCGGGAGGCAGGGTGTAGGGCGGGGGTAGAAAGCCTTGTACCTTCTGTTTAATTTTGCTGTAAAACTAAGACTGTTCTGAAAAATATTTAAAACTTAGACACTTAGAGGGAAATTGATAAATATTAAAATAACATTTTTTTGCTCTTTTAAATTAATGCCATATTTCTTAGAGTATAAGTACCATCGGTAGTAAAATGAAATGATTTTATGGTGGTATATGGATTTTATTATGCATTAAATGTAAAGACACTCTCTCACAGATGTTAATGTTCACAATGAAGATAAGTTTAAATATATAAAAATAAAATTTCAATATGTAAGCTGATTAAAGGAAAATATTCAGTAAATAATATTATTCCATGGTCCCTAACCTGTGTGCTGAGATATCAAGGGATATAATGAACCCAGAGGGCACTGGGGATATTTTAAAATTTCAAGAAAAATGGTGATACTATTGTGGGAACTGTCATAATCAAGATAGTTTACAGCTTCATCACTAGATTGTGCTGTATTCTCTTCTATTGCATCATAGTATCACAAAGCTGGATGTTGGGTGGTGGTTGTGATAACAAGCAAGTACTAAATGAAAATTAATGTGTAATGAATAACAAGGGTCCAATCTGATCCCAACACTCAAGAAGTTATGCGGTGCCCAACAGGAACACATGTCCCATTAGTAAGTAATGTGGTAAGTAAATACTTAAAAATAACATTAAAAATGCAATTTTTCTTTCGAATTACATGTTTTATATCTTCAAATGGCGACTAAGTTGTTAGGACCCAAGAGAAATGGTAGGTATTTCCTTTGGTCTAGAGGTGCATTGTGTGTTGGAAAAGTAACTAAGATACCAAGGGCACTGTAAACTCAGAAAGTTTGGGTAGTAATGGCAAAAGTGGTGAAGGTCTACACAAGCAACTGAAACTTGAGAAGCATCACTTAGCCCATCTCACCACGAGGAACAGAAACCTTTTTTAATTGCATAAAAAAGTTCTTATCTGTAAGATGACTAATTCCTTCCTACCTTTTCTTCACATTTCATATGTTGAAATCCTAACCTCCAAAACCTCAGGATGTGATTGTATTTGGAGACAGTGTCTTTAAAGAGGTAATTAAGTTAAAATGAGATCATTATGGTAGGTCTTAACACAATATCCAATAGGACTGGTGTCCTTATAAGGAGATTAGGACGCAGAGATGCACACAGGTAAGACCACATGAAAACACAGGGACACAGTGGCCACCTACAACCCAAGAAGAGTGGTGTCTGGAGAAACCAACCCTGCCCACACCTTGATATTGGATTTCCAGCCTTCAGATAACTGAGGAAATAAATTCCTGTTGTTTAAGCCACCCGGTGTGTGGTGTTTGCTATGGCAGCCTGTTGCCTAATTGAATTTGTGGAAGAGACTCCTTCAGTACTTCAAACGTCTTCCAAGCAGGTATTTCCCTTTCTCTTCCTGAGTATCCCTGAACCCATGTAAAATGAAGCCTAGGGACCCTGACTGACTCTCTAATGAGCGTTCTACTTTCACATGCCGATGCCATCCTATCTATATTTGTGATACAATAATATGATAATAACATAATATAAATTTGAAGCAAGTCACCTTGGCTCATCAGAGAGAGAAAAGTACTCTCCAACATGATATGGCCCTCCAACCTTTGCCCACAAGCTAGAGATATATGTTTCAGAAATGTCATATTCAATCTATATTTAAGGTTGTTTGATCTGCAAGATCTTTCTTTGGATGCAATAGAAGTAAGAGATGGGAGCCTGAGATGTCACACAAGTATCTGTATGTTCCTTTCCACCATCTCCAGAAACATAAATCTCTCTAGGCATCATTTTAAAGCCCAGGGCTGTTTAATAAAATGGTAGTTCCAATGATATTAAGGCTTCAGGCTTGCTCTTCTGTGAAAATGTCTGCATGTATCACTTAGAGTGAAAATGAAAAGAAGCTGTTAGGTCCAAATTGAAAACATGCACTCTTTGTAAATCTATACCAACATGCTAGCAAGAGCAACCCCCCCACACACATATTTTTTTATAATAAAAAATATTTTTAAAAGCTGCATTAAGAGAGGCAAATATCTTACTCTAATCTTTTGTTATTTAATTAAAAATATTTATCAGCTGACTAAAACATTGCTTAGATTTCTAAATAATGTGATACACCTCATTTGGAGAACTCAGGCTCACGGCATTACAGAATCTTCTAAATTAATAATGTTTTCTATGATATGCAAAAGTTCTAAAGACTGCCTCACAACATCACTGGAAGAAACTAAGATATCATCACCATGGAATTTCTAATTCACATATTTCACAATATTCATATTTCACATAAACAGACATATTTGGAACCTTAAAACCTACAGTTTTAAGCAATTATTATGTTTTATTAATATCTGTATAAGGAAATAACGTATTTGTGCAAGCTGCTTTTATAAATGGGTATACTAAGTTTGAGAGATTGAAGACCTACTACTACTTCCTGAAAGGAGGGTACATGGAAAAAACAACGAAGGCCAAGAGAGGGAGAAAGAGGGGGAGGAGGATTTTCAAATTACAGTTGACCTCTACTTCACTACTGAGATTCTAAAATGTACGCCCTAGAAAAGAACTGTCTTTGCCTCCCTGCCCCACGGCTGAAGACCACTGCAGTGAAATGCGAGATGTGACATCTAGAAATGTCAGCTCTGTTGTAGGGCATTAAAAAGATCAGAGGCCATTATTATTAATGAATTACTCTGTTAAATACATCCACTGTCCGGGTTTAACACCACTAGATGAAACTTAATTCTCCATTGTGATGGTATCTGGAGATGGGGCTTTGGGAGAAGCTTAGGTCATGAGGGTGGAGCCCTCATGAATGGTATTGGTGCCCTTTTAAAAAACAGCCCAGAAAACTCCGTGCCTATTCCACCATGCGAGGTAACGGTAAGAAGATGGTTATTACTGAATCAAGAAGCAGGCCCTCATCACCCACCAAATCTGCTGGCACCTTAATCTTAGACTTCCCGGCCTCCAGAACTGTGAGAAACATATGTTTGTTCTGTAAGCCACCTATGGTATTTTTGTTATAGCAGCACAAACGGACTAAGATAGTCATGTTTCTTTAAGTCACTGTAAACACTGAATTAGTGAACAATGAACCACTGCTCCTAGGGGAAATACAGGATTAGGTTCCTGTGAGCCTCTGGTCACATTTTTATCACATAACCTTGTTTCATGTGTGTTTCTGTTTAAAGACATCTTATTTAATATATAATGTTGATTTATTAACATTGAACTCACAGCCAAAAGCACAACTCATGTCTGAATGACAGTTATTTCCATAACACATATCACAGCCTTCTTGTGCTTAAGAACACTAGACAACACAAAATCACCCACAAAGAACACAAAAATGTGAAAAACATGGCACTAAATAGATGCAAAAAGGACACTTGTTGATAGTATGAGCTGAAACAAGAAGGCAGAGCATCGCCTTGTTCAACCTTAACTGAGAACAAGTGCGTCAAGCAACTCAAATTTGCTGTTCTGCACGTGTCCGAGAATGACCAAGAAAGTGCCACAAATATTGATCTGGGGTTACAAATAAATTTGTATGAGTAGGCAAATTCAGATAGGGAATTCACAAATAATTAGTATCAACTGTATTAGAATCATGTAAGTCAACTCCCTCAGGGCTCATTATATCCTTTCTTTTCCCATCTTAAAGTCAGTAACACGCAGTAAACTTTACACAGCCCATGCCACGTACCTGTATTCTGAGCAACAAATGCCGGTTGGCATGCTCCAGTTTCTTCTGTCGGTTTTCAAGTTCTTTTGCGCGTTGTTGTTCTCGTTGCAACTTTCGGATATAGTCCACAGATGCTTTCAAAATGGTTCCTTTGTTCCAGCGCATGTCTCTGTGATGAAAATGGAAGGAAACACACTTTTGTATGATTTGAGGCTCAATGAAAATTCAAGACTCAGAGCATGCAGCTTCTAGAGATGTGATTACAATTATAAGTTGAAAATAGCTATCTTTCAGTGAGTTCTTGCCACGTGCTGGACACTGTCCACCCTCTTCTTATATGGGACATTGTGCATGAGTTGAAACAGAGACTATTCAACTTGCCCTATATCACAGAGCTACTATAAGGACTTAAATTTAGGTCTGTAGATTGTGAAGTCAGGACTTAAATTTAGGTCTGTAGATGGCAAAGTCAATATTCTTAACACTATATTAAATAAGTATAGCTTCCTAGGACTATAAAATTAACTCAGACAGACAAGGTAAGCTGTGGTAAAAAAAAAATTCTGCGAGTTCTCACTACTTGATTGTATTTGGCATAAAAGTGTCATCCTCGGATTTTATCATGAATTTTCATGGGCAGGTTATCTAACTTCTGTCTTCATTTCTTCATCTATAAAATGCTGATACTACATTTATAAGAGCAGCCTCATACGTGTGTTATTGGAATCAAAGGAGGCGCTTTATATAAATATGCAGTGAAAAGTTTAGAATACAACTCAAATAATGGAGTGACACTTAAGGGCTCAATATAATAGCTACTTTTAAATATTAAAAATATTTAAATACCTGGCATTTACTATGTACCAGGTACTTTTAAAAGTATTTTAAAGCTCATTTAATCATAACAACCTCAGTGGGTAGGTACTAATATCCCCATTTTACAGACTGGGAAACTGAGGCACAGAGAGGTTAAGTAATTTGCCCGAGGTCATGCAGCCAGGAAGCCTAGATAATCTGGCTCCAGACTCCATGCCCTAAACCACCATTTCATTCTTCCTCTTATGTGACTGAGTCCTCAAAACAACTAGACTAGGTATAAATATTCTGACCCTCCTCCTTTTTCTTAAGAGATGAGAAAAATGAAACACAAGAACTTAAGTGTCTTCCCCACGGCCAGACATTTAGTAAGGGACTCTTTTGGAATTCAAACCCAGGGAGCCTGAGGTCAGTGCCTCTGTTTTTAATCACCATACCGCTAATGTACTTATATATGAGAAAATTTAAAATGCCATTAAAATGTAGGTAAAAGTGAGCCGAAAAATTTAGAGCACTCCAGAAAAATAATTAAGAATGTAATTATAATTACATAATATTTCTATGGCCCTTTAAATTCATCTGAGCCCTTTAACAGATAATATTCATGATGATAATGACAGTGATAATGATGAAAACAAAAACAATTTAATGTATGCAAAATCTTAATCTATAGCTAGTAAAAGCCATAATCTATAGCTAGTAAAAGCAGATCGGAAGTATCAGGTGGGACGTGTGAATGGAAGGCCATTAACACAAGCCACCAAGTAATTGATCCTCATATGGGTTAGACGCAGAACAAAACAGAAGTTCTCCTGTGGGAGGCAAAGTTACAGCCTTGGGAGAGTTACTGGGGGTTGATCCCTGGGGTCTGAACACTAAAGATGGCAACCCAGGAGGTGTCCTCAGATATTCAGACTGAGCACTGAGCCAACTTGCTTATTGTTCAGGGCTAAGATCAAAGAAACGGAAACTTTAGAAGCCAGAGAGAAACGTAACTATAATGAAAGGTGTCTTAACGCAAATAGTAAGGTTAGAAACCAGTTACTGAATTATGTACACAGCTACTCAGTTTTTAAGAAGTGACATTTCAACAAATTATCTTGTGTTTTGCTTCCTTAGGAGACCCAACCAATTAATTATGCTTCTGGGCTTTAAAAAAAAAAAAAAAAAAAAATTTTTTTAAACTTTTTTTTTGGTAGTGAGAAAGACCTTTTTTTTTTTCACACAGAAGCATACATAGATCTCTAATATATAAATCAATAAAAGCAGATTTGCTCTAGAGAAGGAGGAAATGTGGGGCTGAGGCACTGATTGGCTGGATTGTATCTCTACAGCAGCCCCAAAGTCTGTTTTAGAAACCTGGTACGGGAAAACCCCCATCATAGATTATAGCTCATTTTATATTAAAACAATGCCGGCAATTAAAGATCATTATCAGTTCAGATTATAAACACATAAGTATGCTGATACAATGGTGAAAGAAGATATGCAAATAGAAGCGTTCACTCCAGCCCCATAATTTCATAATATGTTCCTAAAGAGATTCACATGCTACAGTTTAAAAGAATATGCTAAAAAGTGAAAGCTGATAAAGGACAGGAAAACGGGAATTCAATTTCAACTATCATGCAAGACTGACTAAAGGAAATGAAGGTCACAGCCCCTAAGTAGGATAAATTTGTGCTGCAGAACTGAGAATTTGAATGTTTGGAGTTTCAAAATGGCTTTCCTTGAAAAACCTGGGAAAGCAAAATGTTGATGATGGAAATTGTGCATGAACATTCATCAGGGCCACCTTACGATGGGCAATGGTTTTATTTTATTTTGTCACAAATTCCCTGACAATAATGTGAACAGCAAATTTAATAAGCCTTGCATGAATAATGCTTGATTTCATCTTTACATTTTATTAGGTAGCTAAAAGGTCATATTCACAGGCTAATTTCATAGAAGGCCTGTGGGAGCCATTAAAGTATATAGATCCTCTACTCCTTCCTTCAAATGGGCCAATTTCTAATGGATAAAAATTGTGTATTTTTTGTCCTATTTGCTGATGTTGCTAGCAGGAAAATTATCTTTAAAACTGTAATCTCTGAAAGGGGGGAAAGGAGAGAGACTGAAAGCTGAAATCTCAATTAGCTGACTCGTACTTAGAAGAAGATTAAAAATTATTTTTTTTAGAAGGGTAAAACATACAAAGAACATGCAAGCTTTCAAAAACAAAACAAAACAAAACAAAACAAAACAAAACAAAACAAAACAATTGACCGATATTATTAAACTTGAAGTCTCCAACGTCAGCTCTTAGTACCTGGAGATATTGTACGAGTTGAAGAACAATCAACAAATCTTGCTTTAACAGCTACTAAAATCTCTGTCCTGTATAAACTGTTAAAATAATTTTATTTTTTAGCAACTTGGTGTTTATTTGCCAAGGATTCTGAGATTTCAGAAAGCTACCTCCTCACACCTAAAGCTAATAAACATGTCCAATCATCCTTCTGTACAATTCACTTTATTTCTCTTGAAATTTTAGTTTGATGAGACTAACCAAAAGACAGGTGTAAGAAGGGTTTAGGAATGAAACCAAAGAGAGTGAGAGAACTTCTTTACACCAGTTTTTATAACTGCACCCTTTTTGCAACACACGAAAAAACATTAAGGTACGAAAAAATATATGATGCAGATTAACACGCAATTGTACTCACGGATCATTTGACTTGGGAATCAAAGTACCTAGTTCTTTAATGCGGTCATTTATGTTAAATCTTCTTCTTCGTTCAACTTCAAGAAAAGAGCACAGAGGAACTATTAGTAACAGCACATTCGAGTTACTGTATCTCATTAAAGGCATGTGTGTATTAACTTCACAGGTCAGAACCATGTAAACCTGAACCTACACTTCTCTGTTTTTACCATGGTTTTGATACTGAGATTAAAACACTTTTAAAAATGAGCTACCTTTTATTATTAACAAAGCTCTGAGATATCCATTTTCTCATTGAATCCTCTATCAACTCTGAAATTGGAGTTACTATCCTGTTACAAATGGCAAAACTGCGTTAGACATATTTGGACTTGAAGACACCCAGTAATACATGGGATAGGCCCAAACTCAACCCTGATCCTCCAGACCAGGGGTGGCAAGCTTTCTGTAAAGGGCCAAATGGTGAGTACTTCTGGCTTTGCAGGCTAAATGGCAAAAACTGAGGCCATTATGTAGGCACTTACATAATAGGAGAAAAAACAGATTTCTACAAATTATTTATTGACAAAAGTCAACA
>NW_011888822.1:9815418-9827986 GCF_000151845.1 Pteropus vampyrus | reverse complement strand
TCTTAGCCCACTGGCCATACAAACACCCCTGCCTGCTCTAGCCTGGTGCTGCCCAATAGAAACAGAATGCAGGTTACATATGTAATTTAAAATTTCCCAGTAGCCACATTAAAAAGTAAAAAGAGGTGAAATTAACTTTAATATTTTATTAAATCCAATAATCTACAATATTATAATTTCAACATGTAACCAATTCAATATTTACATTCTCCTTTCTCTATTAAGTGTTTGAAATCCAGTGTGTATTTTACATGTGCGGTACATCACAATTTGGATAAGCCACATTGCAAGTGCTTGATAGGCAGATGTGACGAGTGGGTACAGTACTGGGTAACACAGCCCTAGAAGTTAAGTCCAGCATCTTTAACTATACCATGCATCCTAACAGCATTCCCGTCTTATAAATCCAGTGGTATGTTCAACTAAATTATCACCTTCTTAGGGGACGGTGAAGTAGTAAAGCATGAGTTAGTAAATGTTTCTAATTTGCTTGTAGTCTGGCAAATAAATTCCAAATAACTTAAGGTCTAGTACATTGAATTAAAGATGTTAATATTTTACCTTAAACATATCATAACCTAATGCACTTTTATTAGGTTATTTTGTATAACCTAATACATATTTATATTTGACCCACATAGACAGATAATATTATTCACTACTTTCTCAATATATGTTGCATTTTTTAAGCGGAGTGATTAATTCTATGATTAAATCAATTATATAGTACTGTCTTATCATGAGACTTTTATAAAACAGAAATAGTAAGTGATAATCAATGGTTCTGAAGAAGATATTTTTGGACCTCTGATCTTCTAGAAACCTCCAAGCATGAGGTTTTCTTACTTTTTCCAAATTGAAACATATAAAGTGAAATAAAAATCCCCTATGATCCAGATATGACCACTGTTAAGTGTCTTATATATCCTTAGTGATTATTTTTACACTCTAAAAATAAACATGTGGCACCCAAGACATAGTTTTTGGGACTCTTGATCCACATTCACTTCCTGGTGATCTCATTAAGTCTCATGGTTTCAAACATCACATACACACTGATACTTATATCTCATACTTACACATCCAGCCCAGACAACTACCCGGAACTCCAGACTCATACATCTGACTACTACGTGCCTCCATACGGAGGTCTAATGGGCGGCCCAACACTCCACACATGAGCTCCTGGTCTTCCCCATTCAAATGGCTATACCCACAGGCCTCCCCACCTCACTTAATATAATTCCATCCTTACAGCTAGCTGTTTAGGCGTGAACCTTGGAATCAATTCTGTACTTCTGTTATTCTCATATCCCACATGTAATCCATCATCAAAATCTGTTGGTTCTGCTTTTAAAATATTTCCAGAATCTGTCCATTTCCAACCTCTACTACTACCTGATAGAAGCCACCCTTTCTTGCCTGCATTATTGTGATTCTATTAACTGGTATTTGTGTTTCAGCCATGCCCACTGCTCCCTATCCACTTTAGTCTATCTAGAATACACCAGCCAGAGGGGTCCTGTTAAAATATAATTCGGAGCATGCCATTCCTTTGCTGAAAACCCTGCAATCACTTCCCATCTCACCTAGACAAAAGTCAAGTCCTCAAGGTATCCTACAAGCATCTGCTGGGCTCTTATCCCTCTGACCTCATTTTCTATTCCTCTCCTATCCTGACCATATCTTCCATTGTGACTCATCTGTGCTCCTCCTTTAACTCCATGAGCTTCTTGCTATTCTCAACTAAACCAGATACACTCCCCACTTTAGGACTTTATACTGCTATTACTCTGCCTGGAATACTCTTCCCCCAAACATTTGAATGACTCTGCTCTCAACTCTCTCAGATAGTGACTCAAATTGACCTAAGAACCTTCCCTGACCACCTTATTTAAATCTGAATCACCAACCCAAAGCCCATCCTCACACTCTATCCTCATGGCTACACTTTGTCTCCTCATAAAACTTCCACCATCTGATATCCACATAATTCATTCATTCACCCATTCATTCATAGAACTTTCTAATATCTAATGCCTGCATATTTTATGTATGTATGTAATATTTATCTTTGTTCATTGATGCAGTCCAAGCACCCATATGAGCCTGGCACATAACAGGCCCTTAGTAACTTATGTATTAAATAAAGAATGATACAGTTACAGTAGAATACTAAAAATGATTCTGCATCTATCTTTTCTTATCAGCATATTGTTGATATCTCTCACTGTGAACATTTAGATATATCACATTTTATTTTTAATTCATTGCCTTCCCTCCCCAATTACTTTTTTAATTTAAAAGTGATATAAACATGTAAAAAATTGAAAAATATATAAAAGTGTATAAAGGTAAAGAAAAAGCCACCTCTTTACACAATCAATCAAATACCTATATGTGCCTAAGGAAATAGTTAATGATGTCCGCCTCCTACACACACATCCATATAAACACACACACACACACACACACACACACACGTACATCCCTATATGGTATGTTTTTTTTACATAATGGGACAGTATACATATTATCCTACTATTTGCTCTTGTCACTCGGTAACATATTGTAGAAATCGTCTAAGTTAGGTGAAACAGACTAACTCCATTCTTAAAAACCACTGAGTATACCTTATGTGGATGTACCACAATTTATTTACAAATCCTCTACTGATGAATATTAAGAGTATTTCCAAGTTCTCCTTTTTCAATGGTATAATAAACATTTTTGCCAGTACATTTTATTCCTATTATAATACTTACCCTATGCTGAAAGGGAATCACCTTAATGTATTTGTTTGTTCATCTACTCTGTCTGCCCCTGACTCAAATGTAAGCTCCCAGAGATGGGAAATCTGTCTGCCTGGTTCACTTCTGCAGAAAAATGCCTCACACATAAGGGGGGCTCAATAAAAAGTTATGAGTGAATAAGTGGATGCGTTCTTTTGTGCATTTTGGCAAACACACTTACAAGATAAATTCCTAGAAGAGGAAGGGCTGTGCCAACAGGCAATTTCACTTTGAGTATTAATTTCTAATGGTTAGTGAGATCTTTAGGATAGTTTTATAGCCCTCAGCATTTGAGTTAATCGTGTTTACACTTTAATGACAACCATGAGTTTGAGAGATTAGATGCCCAAGTAAAGGTGAATACTGTTTTGACAAGATTTGGATAATGCCTAATTATCTTATTTCTAAGGTATTTTAGGAGAACTATCTAAGAGTAAAATTACTTAGAAGCTAGAGGAAACTTTAGAAATATTAATCCAAATCTTTTGGGTGAGAGATTAAGAAAGCATCTCACAACTGAAATGGAAACTGAGAAGGGTAGTGTCTATTA
Organism: Pteropus vampyrus; assembly: GCF_000151845.1. Lineage (NCBI taxonomy): Eukaryota > Metazoa > Chordata > Mammalia > Chiroptera > Pteropodidae > Pteropus > Pteropus vampyrus. Next base: position 9,824,644 of record NW_011888822.1, on the reverse strand, counting down.
AAAGAAAAAAATCACCCCCTCTAGGACCCAGCAATTCTACTTCCCAGTACCTAACTTGGAGAAACAAACTCCCTGTGCACAGAGGCATACACGCAAATGTTCACTGTGGCATTGTTTATAAAACTGGAAACAACATAAATACTTAGCAGTAGGTGGATTGCTAAACATCACACAGCCAAACTGTGGAATACTATGCAACAGTTTTTAAAAAGTAGATCCAGATTATTAACAGCAAAAGGCCTTCCGGACATACTGCTAAGTAAAAAAGCTAATAGCAACAAACATGGACAATATACTGTTTGTGTTAAATCATATACAAAACAAGGATTTTTATTCTCTGTGTGCATGTGTATGTGTGTGTATTCTTAAATACATGAAAAGAGGTTGGGAAGATGGACAGCAGACTGAAAAATAAAAAAGATTACTCTTATGATCAGAGGAGAACTCTGGCCTTACTCTGTCATTTTAAACACTGGCCTTAATCTAGCATTTTTATAAGGACAAAGTCTATACATAAGTTATATTCTTAAAAATCAGTTTAGAAAAAAGAGGACAGGAGGTCATGAGATGAGAAAGTCACACAAATGCAAACTATATCCCACCTCTAAGCCTAATCACTTTTTTAACTGTGTTATAGTTTACAAAACAAAAATCTTAAGTTTTTATGGGAATAGCCTAAAGATTTGATCAAGAGTAAATTAAATACATAAAAATAATTTTAAATGTTGAAAGATCTTTTTTTTAAATCATAGATAAAGTCAGAAATTTGGGAGGCTATCTCATCCATTGATTAATTCCTCCCCAGATATTTCATTTTTTTTCTTTCAAATCTCACTGGACAAGGTGATCCCAAAATCTCCCTTTGTTAATAAGTTCCAGTGTGAGCAACACTTATAATTGGGTAGTTGGGGATCAAGTCTCCCTCTCACATACACACATACATGGAGAAAAAAAAAACATTACTATAAATAAGGAAAATAAATAGTCTTCAGGATACTGAAAAAAAAAAAAATTCGATTTGATCTGAGATAAAATATGGGAAACAATATATATCTTGGTTTCTCTGAAAAAAATTTTGTTCCATTAAAGGTACTTTTAACAGCTATAGAAATCAATTTCCCTCTAAAATTTCTGAAAAAAAATTTTAATATAAAGGGGAACATCACCTCCAATATCAAGTGTCATAGACATAAAACCAACTTACTCAAGTTGTGATTGTCCTTTTTTTGCCTCTCTTTAGCCAACGCTCTTGCTTCAGACTCTGTGGGAAAAATACACGCTGTGCACGTGAATGAAGTAATTAGAAACTGGAAATGTTCAAGGCACACAATAATGTAAATGACAAAACATCTCATTTTCTAAACATATGGACACTTATCTGACTTGTCTGTAAATAAAACTAGGGTTTTTAAAGTTATGACTTTTAAAAAGCTTGCATTTTTTCAATAGCAATATATATCAAATAAATGCAAAAACTTGGCTGCTACAAAATGGTAAAAGACCAGTAACAAGTATGTCTGACACACTGTAAACATACAGGTATGAACAACAACAACAAAAAACTAGAAAATATGGAAATTTGTTGTTGATATTGTATTAACAGGAGTCAAACTTTCTTTTCAGGCAACAGAACTTTTCGGTCTTTCTTTGATGCCTTTGTAACACACTAACATGAAAACTTACAGACAGTGAAGTATATATATCTTTATATATTAATTACATGTGTACTATTATATATATTTTACATATACATAATTCATAGGCTGAATTATTTCAATTGGTAAGGCCAATCCAAATCATTTTCTACCTTTTCTTCACATAGAAGCGTTACAGGCTTTTATTTACATATTCTCCAATTTAATATCTTAATATTTATGTTTGTTTCTTTTTGTTTTTTGTTTTCAGCTTGCCATTCCCACCCCATGGTTCTTTGCTTATCACACTCAACTCACCAATTGTGGACCAGCTCTGGTCAGCGTTACCCAGGGAACCTCTTTGCCATTTAGTGGGCTGTAACCACAGCCTCCCCAGTGAGGTTAGACTCTTGGTCCTGGGAAGGAAGGTTCTCTCCCAAGTTTAGGTACTCCCCTGCAGCCTCAGGGCACTCTTTAGTATTTAACCACTCTTAGTAGCTAATTGCCTGTATGGGGTTAATGAATCTTTATTTTAAACCTTCCCTGTTCAAATCACTGTGTGGTTTCTACTTCCTAACTGGACCCTAATACAGGTCGGGAAACTGGACTTAATAAAGACAATCCATCCCCTCCACCCCTTTAGGTCAGATCTCTAACTCTTAAGCCTATTCTCTTTTGGTAGCGCCATGCTGCCCCTTGAGCTATCAGTGGAGAGAACCCCAAATTCCTGTCCATTTTCTCCTTTTCCTGTCATTTTACCCTTGTCCTGGTTGATTGGTCATTTTCTAAGAGACCAGTGACTCTAGAAATGTATTGTCCATTATACCTGCTTTAAAAAAAATAAATTTATACTCCCTTTACTCATTTTTCCCACTCCCCACACCTTGCCTCTGTTGTTTTCGAAGAAACAATCATACACATAATTCAAAACTCCACTTTGCACTCAAGGAGTAAGAATTTTATTCACGTCACTCTAACTATATTTTATCATTATTTAACATAGATCTCATTTAGCAGTATTTTCTAAGAGGTCATGGTACTTCAGGGTATCTACTTGTTTGTTGGCTTTTGATGGCTTTTGATATTAATTATTTACCTTAACCAAAATCAGTAATTTTTTTGTCTTTGTCCTGCAACAATTTTCTGAAAAAAAAATTTTTTTAAAGACATCCTTGAAAGGATAGGAATTTTTTGTACCATATCTACATTCTATATTCTCAGTCTGTTCACAATCCTGCAGGATGCAAGGACCAGATAATAAAATGGGGGATAAGGTGAGGACCATAAAATTCAGCATGGTAGAATGCCAGCTCTAATATAGTTTCATCATGTTTTAATGGCCAAATGCTTTCCCTAAAACATTAAACGAAATGGCAAAATAGGTAATTTCATACTTGCCTCAAGAACAAACAACACTGCTCTATTTTATAATTTATTTTTTACTCTGTAGAATAAACCTTTTGCACCTGATATAGCAAAAATAACAGCAGGCATCTAAAGATATAAGAGCTATATTCTTACCCTATCCCAATGGTGGACTTAAATGTCTGTCAAAGGAAAATTCAGACTAGGATTCTCAGACTCAAAGCCTCTAGGGGCTTGGCAAGTAACATAAACACCAGACTGGGTGGAGACGTTTTACAACTGAAAGTGTTGTCTGCTGCCCCAACCCCAAAGTGGACAGCAGTCACAGATATAATGATGGGTATAGCATACAGTAATTGTGCCATGGAGTAATGGCAGCCCTGATTCCCAGTATCGCGAATACTGAAAATCAGGTTTTTCAAGTATAAATCCTCCATCATGAAATATTTCCCAATGTTTTAAACACTGCCTAGACTTAAGAAAAAGTAGGCTTGTGAGTTGGAAATAGTCTGGAGGTCACTATTTTGACAACTTTATTAGAAAATTAACAGAAAATATCCAGTAAGTGGCACCTTTGCTAGGTATTTACCTGTAAGCTCCCTTTTTATGTTGGGAAGGTTGGCTGGACAAGAGTTGCTGATGGTGAGGCCTGGGGGCGGCAGTCCTTGATTGCCATAAAGGTCAATCAAGTTTCCAGAGACAGGTAACTAGGGAGAGAAAAACAATGGAAATGAATTGTTGAACAATTCCTAAGTTATTCAGCTAAAACTCATATCCTATTCCAGACTTTATTTAAAATAAATTGTTTGATGTAAAATCATTCTTTAAAATCAGAAAACATGAGATGTTTATCTTTCCATTCATTCAGTTATATAGTCTCCTTAGCTAGTTGCCTTTGCAAGAGGAAAGGATGCAGAATCTCACACCCACGAATGACTTTACTACCTAGTTTATAGGTTTATTCTGAGCATAGAGACAGTGGATAACATGGCAAACTCACTTTCTAGCATATCTAGTAGCATACAGCAGATGTTCAGTAAATGCTGGCTATTATTGTAAAATAGGGTTCTATATGGCATGACTTCTTCACCAAATCGAGTTTTTCATCAAAGCCAGTTTTCTTCCTTTCCTCTCTCTTACTCTCTTTCTTTTATAAGGAAGAGCAATGAAAAGTGTTTTCTTATTGAAAAAGAAATGCTTTCCTATTGTTAAAGAAAAGCTATTTCCTTGAAACTGAAATCTTCCACAAAGCCACAAGAGGGAGCTCACTGACTTTAATAAAACAAAAATTTACACTTAGAAAAAAAAGGGGAAAAAAAGGATTTAGTTTAGTCAAACTAGCTTAGGAGTGTTCTTCTGTAGTTCTGAATTGAATATTTTAAAGTCATGAAATTATTTTTTCCTAGCATTGACTTCCTTTTGTTGTATATGCATTTCCTTGTAACTAGTTCATGGCAAGAGTTTGATGTGCCCATTTTTGTAGACATAACAGGTCCTAGACGTTTCTTCTCACTCCCTGAAATAAAGTTCTAAATATTAACTACTAAGACATAGTTAAGTGACCTCTTCTGCCTCAGAAACTTCCCATTTTCAGTTTAATTCAACTCCTATAATTATACCATGTAAGACTGTATATCATTTAGCCCTTCTCCTCCTTGATTACACATTCTGAATTGTACTCTACATGTGAGAAAAGTAAATTAGGATAGCATTTAAATGTAATCAAAATATTTAGTGACTGAGAGGTATTGAGTAAAATTGTACTGCAATATTCTACTTTTCATTCTATCAAGTAGTCCCTAACATACAGATGAAAATATCTCACAAAATAAAGGTAGAATCAAATGTGTTTCTTCTCACTGGTAGCCATCAGCTATCTATTTCTATCATGACTTCTAAATAAATACAAACTAAACCCTTAGCTAAAGATATGAGAGAGGGCTGTACACAGAACAAGATTCTTTCTGACAGGTTAATGTGACACTCGTTCTGATATGACTAGGTTGGGGCAGGAGGACAGACAGACCAATAGAGCACATCTCTCCCTTTTCCACTCAGTCTTCTGTTCCTTTTTGAAGGCAGGATTAATATCATGTATATAAAATGTAATACAAGTTTCCCACTACACAGATGCATATAAACAATGCACTGTGATAATTTAAAATTCCCCTGAACCACATTTCAAGGCCTTCTAGCTAAGAAATTGATTTAAAAAAAAAAAAAAAAAGGAGTCTTGGATTATTAGCTGTCATTTCACTAAATCATTTTATTTGAAACAGGTCACCTTCTTAGGATCAACCTTGCCCAGTGTGTATTCAGTTTTATTCTTGTCCAGCTTAACAGAGCAGAGTGAAAAATGTTGAAATGTCTCAATACAGCACTATAAAAAGTCAGAGGGTCAAAATTTTAAAGCTGCTATGACATCTCATAACCCCTGTAGATTCCAAAGATTTATTCTCCTATTTTTTAAAGTTTCACATTTTGGGAGAACTATTGGATATTAATAAACCAAGAATGTGACTTCAAAATTCAATACAACAAGCTAAAAAAAATTATTCCCATAGCTCTAGAAATAGAAATAATATATATCATATTTTCAAATGCAAATTGCAAGCAAATTGTTTTATTATGCAATTGTTTTATTATGATGATTTGTTAGAGAAAAATAACAGGCAATTGATAAGTATAGCCAGCTTTAAAAAAACCCTCTAAGTCATCAATGGATCTACATTGAACAGACATCTAATTATAAGCTTCTCCAGGACAGGAACATATTTTCTAACTATATTCTAAAGGGAAATGATATGTATGCATTTACTTAATAAATGTAGAATCACAGAAAGAGATACACACACACATACATACAGAGAGACAGACAGACAGGGAGAGAGGAGGAAGAGAGGGAAGAAGAGAGGGAGGAAGAGAGGGAGGAACAGAGGGAGGGAGAGAAAGAATAAGAGCATGTTAAAAACTGGAAATAAGACAGAGACAGACACAGGGTTGGGGTGGAAACAGGAAGAGAGAGTCACACATAGGCAAAGGGGAGAGAGATGAAAAAACAGATGAACAGACAGATGAGGCAGGGTAGGGGAGACAGTGAGCAGACTGGGGAAGACCCAGAGAGAAATGGATTGAGAGGGGGCTAAAAACTTAAGAGAAGATGGCTGTGATTGGTATGAATTGACGGTGTCCACCAAGAAGGAAGAGGACTTAAAATCTCTGTAACAGGATGCCTTATCTTGTCCACTAAGGTCAGACATCATTACTTTCAGGCAAAAAAAAAGCAGCTTATAACCCTCTATCTAGTCCTATAAAAAATTTTCCGCTTAGGCTGCTTTCCAATATTTGCCAGTTAAGAGTTGTCAGCATAGAGCCTGCCAGACTAATTTGCTGGAGAAAACAGAATTTTGTGGGTACCTACTCTGTGCCAGGCATAGAACTAGACAAGAACTTTATATAAGTTATATTACTGGTTTTACAGAAAGAAAAGCTACTGTTTTAGCTATCTGAACAGAGGTTTTTGGTAAGATGTTCATGTCCCATGTTTATAGCAGTATTTGGGGTCAGCATCGAACTGCTGATGATGTTAATCAATTAGAAACTGCAGTTTTCAATTAATTTCCAACTGGACCTGAGCAATTAAAAATCTCGTTGCTCCCTAGCCAAGTGTGGATACTCAAATTTATAAATTAATAGTGCAGCGATTTACAAAGTGGGTTTAGGAGTCAGATGCCTGAGTAAAAGCCTGCCTCTGTCACTGACCTGCTGTGTGCCTTGAACCTGTCTGAGGTGTGGTGTCCCCCTTTGAAAAGTGGCAATCATATCTCTCAGCTCATGGGTTTTGTAAGAATTAAACAAGATAAAATAGGGAAAACAGTACCCTGCACTTAAGCTATCAATAAGTTGTTGTTTAGTAATATAATTTCCTAGAAAAGTTCTGTATTCCCAGTCTATAGGTTGGACAGTCAAGCTAATTTTCACTCTGCTCCACAAAACCACCTGCTGTGTTAATTACCAAGTATCACGTCAACTATTAAACCAATTTTACCAGACTGCAATGCAAACCTAAACACAGGAATCAAGAGATCTGCAGGGCTAAAGTGATCACTCAGTATCCTAAATCAGTGCTTCTCAACTAAGGGTGATTTTGTCCCTCCAGAAGACATTTATCAATGTCTGGAGACATTTTTGGTTATCACAACTGGGAGGCAGAGAGGGTGCTACTGGCATCTAGTGGGTGGAGGCCATGGATGCAGCTAAACATCCTACAATGGACAGGACAGCTGCGCACAGCAAAGAATTATCCATCTCGAATGTTAACAGTGCCAAGGCCAAGAGACCCTGCCCTAAATGGTTGCTTATATTCTTCGTATTAATAGCTGTTATTTGTCAAAGCCACTAAAAGGAAAGTTGATTAAAATGATATGGCTTTCTAAAAAATTGGAAATTAAAAATTAGTCTCCTAGCCATGCATATTTAAGAAAGAATTCTGTGGTTATTGGTTAGAAAAATTCCCCCATAAACACAGTAAACAGGTGAAAATAATACCTATGGAGTTAAGGAAGAAGAAGAGGCATCTTCTGTTAACATGGACATGCTGTATCTTTGCTGGGTTTTTATCCAGCACGCTAACCTGATGGACAAGATTTCACTTCCAGCACACAAGTTACACAATGAACAGATGAAAGCCACAGTCTAATCCAGATAAATAGAGAAGGCAGACACATTTGGGTGTGTGCCCCAAACTTGCTCTGAATTGAGTTTTTCAGTGTTATGCTACACCAAAATGAATATTTTTCCAAGTAAATCATCATTGTAAAATGTTATTATGTTTTTTTCTTTGGATAGTCCCCTTCTTTGAATATCAATTGGGTACTGTTAGCACAAGTAAACTGGGACTTTTATTCTTTGTTTGTGATGCTACAAGAGGGCCCTTGTGTTCTCAGAATAGTTATTTCTAGACTCTGATTCCCTTAGGATAGTTTCCTTTCTAAGTGTTCCTTCCACTTTTTTTTAAAGTTAACTTGAAACAAAGCATTTCAAAGAGTCAAATAAAAAGGAAAAATGCCTAACATGAGAAACATTGTTTAAACTTTACTGCAGAAAAATTTTTATTAAGCGTTAGTAAGATGTAATAGCTTTGTTATTTAATTTTGACAGCCAAAACACAAATATATCATAATAAGAGCTAGTAATTAACATTTAGTGAGAGCATATCAGAGCCAGGACTGTTCTAAATGCTTTTTTGTAGATTAACGCTTATAATTCTCACATGGTTTCTATTGTTTAGATGCTATTCTCCCCATTTGCCAGACTAGGAAAGTGAGGCAGAAAGGTCAAGTAACTCACTCAAGAGTATGTGTTGAATTCAGATGTGTGGCTCAGAGTCTGTGTCCCTAACCTCTATGTTATGCTATCTTCCCCCAGTAGCAAAATGCTAAAATAGTTTTCTCATAGGAAGGCTCTAATGGGGCCACTTTTAGCCTTTTCCAAGGTAGTAATAAAGAAATGGACATGGGGACAAAGTCTGTGACTTCTGAGGGTGACTACAGGTTACTACTCCTCTCTTGGCTGGGAATTAATTAAACTCTGCACAGAGGATCTTTCCTATTTGGGAACTCCCTTGAGAGAGCCTCGCTGCTCCTGATTTATCCTTCTCCATTCAAGGTCTCTGTGGTCTCCCATTTCCAGACTGGTGAGCCCTACGAGAACTGGAAGCATAACTTACTCATCTGTAACCACGGCACCTTACCCAGTGCTGGTCACACATTAGGCATTTAATAAATGCTAAACCAATCTTAAATTTAGTTCAGGAGCAATTAGATAATAAAGGAATGAGATTGACTGAAGAGACATATGTATTCAGTCTAAAGGAGAAAAGCAAATGGGGTCATGACAGCAATCTTCAGAAGGGTCGTCATGGGGAAAAGTTCTCCATAAGGCACACTGGGAACCATGTCTGGAATTCATAGAGACTCGCTGTGGGGAATACCTGGACTATTAAGTATGATGTTATTCTATCATAGAGTTGGACACGTAGGTACTCAATAAATAGCCCTGAATAAAATACTATCACAATTATTTGTCATTATAATAAATTACACTTAATAATTTAGATATTGTTGAGGTAGGGACAATTATCAGTCCCATTTTGTGGATAAGGAAATTTAGGACTTCAAGAAGCCAAGTAACATGCAATGTCACACCATAAATGTCAGACTTAGGAT
>NW_011888822.1:9789418-9814333 GCF_000151845.1 Pteropus vampyrus | reverse complement strand
TCTAAATACTACTATTAAAGATTATGATAGTTTCATGACATTGCTCTCATGGAATACAGAAAAGGATTGACTATGCATTCAAAGACCTATTGAGGAGTCTTGACACATCCAAACCATGCAATCTTGTGCAAGACTAACTAACCTTTCCTAATCTACTAAGACTGAGGGCAAAGATACCACCCCAACTTGACTCACAGAATTCCTGCAAGGACTAAATAAAATCTTCAGTAAGACTTCGGCAAAACAGTACCATAAGACACAAATATAAGGGATGAAATAAACAATACAGGCAAGGCTCCAAATTATAGAGAGAAGTAGCATAGAAGAGCGGATGTTTCTATTGGTCTACTAACTAAAATTGGAATAAATTTTGCTGTTGAAGAAGAGTAACTTGACTGTCCCTCTATTACCTGTGACTAATAAGGTACTGCCTTTAAAAAATGCATTAGTTTTTCAGGCTAACTAGATTACTGTTGTATACAGTATCATCCATAGTGTTTCCCTTGGTAGCAGTGTACTACAAGCTGGCATTGGATGTCAGGGGGAATTGGAAAGCCTAACGTCCTACTGAAAGTAAACTTGAACTACAGGGAGTACAGAGCTTTATAATCTCATGAGAAATACTTAATTCCTGATGTCTAAGTCACTTATTTGTGATCCTGAAATAATTACCTGTTTTATTATTAATAAATTTCTCAATGAATCACTTGCAAAGATAAAGTTCAGGAAAAGGGAGAGAACACTAGAAGTAGCTCAAAATTTTCTTTAAAAAAAAGTCATTAATACCGTATTTGCCATTTGCAAGGCAGGATCCATCAAGCTCAGGATTTCTTCATTATAACTTGATTCTAGGCTAATGATGTCATCGATAACATCATCCATCTGCAGGAAAAAGGTCAATTGAAGAGAGATATAAGCAAAAACTGTTCAAAGCAACCCAAGAAGAGATCTTGGGTTTCTTCTTACCCAAAGCAATAATGCTCTTTAGTTAGATTCTAAGAAGTAACTGTGCTCTTCCTCCCAAAATATGAAAATTATCAAAGGCCGTTAGTTAATACTAACAGATGATAAGGATGGCATTTGCAACCAGCATCTAGTAAGTGATTCACAGGTGTCAGACACCGTGCTCAGGGCTTTTTGTGGGCTCAGTTATTTACCCCTGACATTAACCCAAACAGAGTAGGTACTATTATATCTGTTTTCCAGGTGAGATAAACGAGAAGCAACTAGCTCAAAGTCACACATCAAAGAAGATTTAGAGCCACAATTTGAACCGTGTTCTCAACTGCTATGGTAAACTGGCTGCTCTCCATAGGAAAGATGAACCAGGAAACCTCATCTTGAATAATAGCTGACATACCCTTTTTTCTCTAAAGACTATATCCCATACCCTTCCTAGACCCTCCTTGGAGTAGGAAAACACACATGGTAATTCAGCCCTTTGCTCCCATGGGGGCATGTGGGGGCACTGTGGTTCTCAGGCTACTGGCTGGCCCTGCACTGATCTTACAGTGACTTATAAAGTAAGTTTCTCCTGTAGAGCTGCCAGTGTGCTTGGTACTCCCCAAGGACTACACCAGGACGAGGTTATCATTACGTTCGTGGAGCTGACATTCCCACTAGATCAATTTTATTCCTAAAGTACCAAAGCATTAGTTATGATCACAAACAACAGTGATTACATGTGCATTGCAGCAGTTGCAAAGTATGTGAAACCATTTGTTCGTAAACACCTTACGTATCTAAACTAGTTGCTGTGTGTGCGTGTACGTATGTATAACACACACTTAGATCTAGAGTACTTCATAAGCACACAATGAAATCTCAGAACTCAGAGACATGCTCCTTTGTGTATTTTTTTTTTTTTTTTTTTTTTGCCACTTCCAATTAAAGAGGACAGGTTCTAACACCATGGGGCTTGTTGGAACCCTCATTCTCGCACTTTCTGTATTAGAAGCAAAGCCCAATCTTTAAAAGCTTCAGTAGGCCAATCTGTAACATAAGGTTAATAATACTCATTGCCTTATTGCATTCTTGTGAGATTTCAGGATAAATCATATGAGTGCTCATGGTGCAGGAATACAGTAAACATTCAAAAAATGAGCATTATGTGGTCCCTGAGAAGAATAACTATAGGTCAGCTTTGAATAATTGCCAGTACATGGTTTATTAAGTTCCATTTCAACATACACTAGTTTTATTTGTCTTGTTTTTAAAAGATAATTTTCTAATTGAGCTAGTAAACAGACTAATGGGCCAAGGGGCTCATGAACAACCTTTCTTTGTATATTTTTAATTTTATTTTTAGTGAAATAAAATTACTGGGTTAGTGTTATAAAATTTTTAAAATAATTTTTTTCTCTTATAAAAAAGTAATGCAAGTTGATAACATAAAATACAGAAAAGCAAAAGAAAAAGGATTTTTATGGCTTATTATTTCTCTTATACATCTAACTCACATTTTTAAATATACATAAGTATATTAATAAATAAATGTAGCATAACTTATATATCCTTTAAATAGGATGTCATATAAGAACCTCTAAGTACTTGGGGATATAGCCACGAAATATTAGTAAATTAATAAAGTTTCAGAATGTATGTTCCATGAGATTCCGTCTTATAAAATAATATATAGATTATACACATACTTTGGTTTTACAAATAGTCTATCAAAGTTGCTACCCTACACATTTGCATAACATACACTGACGATGGCATCTAAATGAAGTACAGCTTTTTAATTTTGTTTACTAAAATTTATGTATTTTAAATACTATTTAATGACTTAAAGCAACTTAATGAAAAATGCATTTTAAATTTAATTTCCCTAGGATTATTTAATCATGAGACACTATGAAGACAATGGCTCTGTCATAGCTTTCTATCTTAAAAAAAAAATCGATGAGTGGGGAACCCTTAATTCATCAGGAAGGTAGATTAGCCACAAACATAGATTCTCATTACAAAGTTTACATCCTTGGGCACCGAGTCATTCAGTACCTGCATGCATGATGCTCGTGAGTGCGTGTTCATTGTTGGGCATTCGCTCTCCGCCCTGTTTTGTTCTTCAAATTTATAAAATCCCTGCAAAAACACAAGCAAAATCAGCCCATGACTTAGATTTGGAAATGACTTTTTAATGACATGTTCACAGGAGGCTGATGGTGCAGCAACAAGATGAACTAAGCTTTCAAACAAAGTGGAATCTGACTGAGAAACGAAATAATGAAGGAAGAACTTCCATCAAATCAGCTTGATAGATGACAAATATGGACAGAGAAAAGACGGTTGCTTTGGGCATAGGTGAAAAGACTTTATCCCTTTAGAAATTAAAATTAACCAAACTTCAGAAAAGTCACCTCTGAAATCATATAAACATTTCAGAGTACAGTAAAACTCCATTAAAATGAGGCTCATCATCTCATAATTTAGAAATAACAGGCATTTAATCACAACTCTCCTCTCAGGTATATCTATGCATCAAATTTTGATGCAACGATTAGCTTGAGGTGTGTTTGAGTCTTGTCTCCAATCCAGCCTTTACAAAAGCAGATTTAACAGGCAGCAGCAATTTTATTATAAAACTGAACTTATCTAACAATTAAACCTTTGTTTTTCTGTTAAATTCTCATGTGCTCTACTATTCAAATCCATCCATGCACATTCTGTACTTTTTTCTACAACTCAGAGAGAAATAAAAATAATATTCCAGACATTCACAACAAGCGGAACTTCTAAATCGCCTGTCCCACACCTTTTCTATTTTTGCTTTTCCTTTTCCACCTTCCCTTCTCCTCTCTCTGAATTTTCACTGCTTTGTAAATGGAAAGGCATTGAAGAGAAGAGAACACTCAGCTAATGCAGCAGAAACAGGATGGGAGAGAAAGTGTCCTCGCCTCCACGTTCCACTCAGTGGGCCAGGTCTCCCGTTGTGTGCTATAACCCAATTACCCAGTGATGCTGAGAAGAGGCTGGAGGGTGACAGCCATGCTGGAGAATGTAAGACACAGGCCAGTGAATGTGGCCACACGGACAGACTAGAGTCCATAGTCAAGTGCGGGAATAATATCCAACAGACAGTCATTTAGTGTAAGAAAACAGGAGAGGGGAGGAGACATGAATTACCTCTTTTTCACAGTTGGAGTTAAGTGTAAGCATAGCCATGGGGCTGTTGGGTGCGCTGCTCCCCGGCACTGGTGGCATGACATGATCGCCAGGCTGGTTTGGACATGGCAAGCTCAGGACTTGGTTGGCATGTTTATTTGCTAAAGTGGTAGAAAGGTACTGCTTTACCTGCTGCCTTTGGGCTTGCTGTATGTGGTACTTGGTGGGGTTTTCGAGGTGGGTCTGCACCTGAACATAGCCACGGAGGGAAGAGAAGACAGCGCTGTTATTTGTGAGTTTCGGACAGCTCATTTAAGGCACAAACATGAGACTTGCCAGTCCACCAACAGAATTAATGATTAAGCCCCTGTTATGTACCAGGTACTGTGCTAATGGATTTTGATATTACTGAAGTTTAAAGTCTAACTTTTAGGATTTGGGGTAATACTTTTGTCCTGTTTTATTTCCCTGCTAATTAGTGGTACATCTCTTTTAAGCCTTCTGCCCTTCTTCTAATAACTAAAAATTTACAACTATCTGTAGGGCAAAAATTTCCGCAATGCACCTGGAAGGGTTTATTAAGATCAAAAACCGTAATCTAGAAGGAACATAACTCAATTTATTTCACTTCCCTCGGCAAACAGAACAGCTTTTTGTTTAAAAAATAAAACTTAAGAAACAACTGTAAAACGGTTGTAGAAAATAAACAGAAACATTCTAATGATTCTACCAACTAGTTGTGGATTAATTCCTCCCACTTTTATTTGGACATGATTATTCAACATTTTAATTAAGATCTTGAATGCAACATAAAAAGCAATTCTACATTAAGCAGTTTCTTTCAAAAGCATAAGACTTGAATGTATGTGTTTTTAAATGTGTGATTATGAAGCTACCAGGATATTTTTTCCTCCTTTCTTATTTCTTATAAACATTAATACAGAATTAGAAATGCTTTTTTAAAATCAATGATACTCAACTTAAAGTCACTTTTCCTTGATAATCACAATTTATTCTTACGAGCTATGTATAGAAGCTGCTGGAGAAAGCACAGCAACGCACTAGGGGAAAAAATCCTACTAATATTTACTTTGTTCAAAGCTACATTGAATTATTTCTTATGGCATCAAACAAACAGCATTAAACTAATAAAACTGTTCTTATTGAAAATAGTGTGTCTATTACAATAACATGAAAAGGTGAATTACTCAATTTATTGCATTATATTTCAGAGACTGAATAAGAATAAGAATAAAGCTCACCTGATAGTGATTATATTCTAGCATTTCCAGCATAATAACGTTTTAGGTGGCCCCAATCCAACGAGAAACGGTAGACTAGGCACTCCCTCTACTTTCTGTAATTCCGATTTGTAGACTGACTGGCACAGAGAAGGCACTATAAACAAGGTATCCCGAGACACCACCGGAAACTTTATCACAGCAGCTCTGCTTATAATAACCTAAGCTAATTAGTTATGCATGTAAAAAAAACCATTCGCACAAGGGGCTTTTTTTTTTTTTTCTTTTGGAAACCCTACAAATTTGGTCTTAAATATTGATATCAATTTCCCCCCTGGCTTGATGTCATGCTTTTTTTCATAAATATAAAAGAACCTTTTAAAGTGATGAGCTATCAAAGTCGAACTCACTGTCAGATCAAGGCCGATTCACTATTCATCTTTAGTTCCAGTAGTATTAATAGACAATGGCATTTCTCTTTCAGCAATAGGTTAAGAGCTAATGCCCCCTTTGGAGAAGAAATTGCCTAAAAGCTGCTGTTACACATGAGATTTTTCTAACAGCCAAATAACTCTGCCACTTACAACTACAGGAAGACTGTCTTTTAGTATGGAGGAGTCTCTGTGCTAAACTTCCAAGTTCATCAGCCTCATCTTGCATCCTGGTCTCAATGTACAGCTTATTCTTAGCTGGATAGATATGCAACTTTCCTATTGATCTCGTATCTGGAAGAAGAGTAGCTATCCTAAATAAAGCAGAAAAAATGCGCACACACATACACACTCACACTGGATGTATATTTAAGTGGATATATGTTTAAGTGGAATAAATGTCTCCTCAATTTAACCCTCAAATTAGAAAGCATGAAAACTTTTACCAAAAATCTTTTAATATTGTTCTTGGGACTAGAGAAGAACAAGAGTTATCATATACACAACTGATGCACTTATATATTTACTCATTTTTCATTCCATTATTTACTGTTAGGCACTAAACACGGTGCAAAGAAAGCACAGAATATACATTATGAACACATAGATATGATTTCCAGCTTTATGACACTTATAGTCTGGAGGCAAAGGAAGAAAAAAGGCAAACAAATACACATTTAAAATGATGATAATGGTTAATATTCACTGTTGAAATGGGAGATATTTTATCCAAAAAATTTGAAACTTAATAATTCTTTCCAAATGCCCAGGATACTGAAGTCCTTTAGGTTGACAGTCTCAAATTGTTTCAAATGACTGATCTAACATGCACACAGAGGTTCACAGAGGCATTTTAAGTTTCATAAAGGGTCCAGACACGATAATAATGAGGACAACAGACATTACTAAAATAAACATAAAATGAGGGCAATGAGTGTAAAGTGCTCATTTCACTATTACACTTAAAAAAGAAAAGCCTGCACATTTAAAAATAAATGTTAATTCACTGGCAGAACCTTATTCTTTAATGAATCAGAATTTTATGCTTTAGTAAGAAAAGGAAGCCACTTGTTCTCTATTTAGCACTGCCAGTGAGGTCTTTACTACATCCAGGTTGGGGTAATCAGAGTGGAATGTATTTTAACTTTTGACTGTCAGGGTCTTTTTAGTTTTCAATTAAGCTGAGAACAGATTGCCTCAGAACATTTACAGCTGTTTCTGATCCAAACATCTGAAACAGGTAACATAAATGAGGTTCATGAGCTATAATGTAATAGGGATTAGTGAGGTCTGTGGCAAACTAGAGGATGCATATTTCATCTAAAAGAAACAGCTGATAAAGTTGCAGCTGATTGTGGCGATATGAGAATATCAGTCCACTATGGCTAGATCTTCCACTTTTTCAATTTAGCTATCAATCTGAAGTTCTTTTTTAAGCGAAATCTCCCAGATTAAAAAATGGCACCGAATTGTTTAATTTTTCACATTGTATAAAACAAATTAAACACATCTATAGGCTGGACTCAGACCACAGGCCACTAGAATGTGGTCTCTGCTTTACACTGTTCAAGAAGATAATCCTATCTACATTCCCTGAGAGGTGGCCTAGGTTCTGAGAAGGTTAGTTCCTCTTCTGAGAAGCGTCAAAATCCAGGAACTTCCCCGTGCTTCTCTGAGAGACAGCATGTCTGACAACACAGTCAACAGTCTAGTTAAGCACTCGAAAACTGGGTTCGAATTCTGGCTTTGCAACTTACTATTTATGTGACCTTTTGCAAGTCATTAACTTTTCAGGCCTTTAATTCTTCGTGTGCTCAATGGAGGTAATAATAGAACCTGTCTCATAGAGGTGTTTTCAGCATTAAATTACATCACGCCTCTGACTTAGCAATGTATCTGAAACAGCAGTTCTCAAACTTTTTTGTCTTAGCACCCTTTTTAAATCTTCAAATTTATTGTGTTTATGTGGGTTATACCTATCAATATTTAGCATATTAGCAAGTAAAACTGAGAAATTTTTAAAACACAAGATTACACACTAGCATAAATCCCACTGGCCATCAGAATAATGACATTTTAACAGGTCCTATAGCATTTGTACAACACTTCTGCATACTCATGAAATGAGCATGAAGAAAGGAAACTAACATCTTGGTACTATTATGAAAAAGAGTTTCAACCTGGTAAAACCACTACAAGGATCTTGAAACGCCCCTGCTCTTTGATCGCAGTTTAAGAACTGCTGATCTAGAACACAGTACTCTAGCAGTCTCACCACTCCACCCTAGCCATGTCATTCACCACCTGGATGAGGGAAACAAGATCCAGAGAGGCTGTCGTTCATCACAACCTCTGTGTGTCTTGCTTCCCCCATCCCGAAGGTGCTGGAGGATGACACTTAACCCTACCCTAAATTCCTCAGAGCATTACTGAGGCTCTATAGTCCCTTGACTATTTTAAAAGCCATTCAAATAGAATTTCTGTCCTCAACAATCCTAAACCATAGATTTTTAGTTAGTGACTTCCTCTTCATTAATTTTTAAACTGCCTACATACAAGCATACAAATTAAAACATATGTGGCATTAACATCTGCAAGATTTCCTGACAATTTTCGCATGTTTTTGACCTTTAAACAAACTACTCAAGTTAAGGAATTCGGATAGCAAAAGTTGGGTATTGCTCAGCACTTGAAGCATAGACCACAAAATAAAGGTAGAATACTTTACACTCTATTCAAATATCGTATTTTATTGATAAAAATTTCATTTCACATAAAGGATGATCATGATCTGGTTAGAGTGCAAAAACCCAAAGGCTTTGAAATTTTTCTTCCTTATTACTGTGTTGTTACATCTCCTTGACTCTGCAATGACTCCTGGGGACTCTGAATGAGACATGTCCACAATGTGCTGTCCTCAACAGCCTTGCTCAGCTTCTGCAGACTCATGCCTATGGCTTCTTTTATAGAATTAATTCATCTCATATTCTGTCTTCCTCTTTTCCTGCTGCCTTCTGTATTTTCCAGCCTTATTTTCTTTTCCAAAAAAACCCCTGTCTTCTCATGATGTGCCCCAAGTAGGGAAGTTTTAGTTTTATCATTTTTGCCTCCAGTGATGTTTTGCCCTTTTCCCTTTCTTCATTCAGATTTGAATTGACAGCAAGAGAATTGGAATGGAACACCTTCTAACTGTCACACTTTAGCTTTGCCACTTCTCAGGTAACACTGACAGGTTGTTTTCCATCAGTTTCATTCTAAAGATCCTAGAACACATCAGTGTGTAAGATGGTGCCTGTAGATACTATCATCTTGGCTGACAAAATAATTCACTAGAGGGAAAAAAGTTCCCATCTGATGTCCACTGTTCTACTCATCCTACTATCTGTAAACCAGAATATAAACAAAACTGAATAAAAATTCCCATGATCCTTTTAGTTTATAATTTATTTTTTAACAAGTCAACAAAGTTTTAGATTTCTCATTTTATGTATTCTTCTGCTCAGTAAATTAAAAAATATTAAAAGGATTATAATTCAATCAATTGCTATCCACTACCACCCTCACTTTCATACTGTTTTTTAAATTAGTTTATAGAGAAGGTCAATTATGCAATCACCATACCTGAAAGAATACTAAAACAGAGACGGCTAGCTTCCTTAAGTTACTTGGACAAAGTCTTGTCGAGGTCACATCTCGTAAGTGCTAAGGTTCTTTTTAGTCCCACAATATAACGTCACCACGAAAGAAAACTCAAGCACAGAACACTTATTCTCACTCTGACTTGTTTTCTGTACAATCTGTACGAAGGCATCCTTAACAAACAATAAGCACACCAATAAGGATATGAATCCTGACCTGACCTAAGAGAGAAGAACCAAATCAGATACAAACAAAAAGCAAATTAAAGAGTTCTTAAAGGAAAGTTAGAAGTGACTAAGGTTGATAAGCCCAAGATCTTTTGCCTTATTACAGGGGGCCTGCCCAACAGCCCAATAAGGCCCACTCCCAATTTTTTAAGGCCTGTAAACTAATAATAAATTTTACATTTTTAAATGGTTGGTAAAGATCAAAAGAATGATATTTCATGATACATGAAAATTATATGAAATCTAAATTTGTGTCAACAATATTGGAACACAGCCACACCCACTCATTTACATATTGTCAATGGCCGCTTTCACACTACAAAGGTAGAGGTGGATAGTTGCAACAGAGCCCCCAATGGCCCTCGAAGCCTGAAATATCCATTATCAGGATTTCTACAGAAAGTGCAAACCTCTGCTCTGTAAGAAAGTTTGACCTAACCAGAATTCAGTTTTCCTATTACATAGAAGTTTTAGCAAGGTTTGAAGGAAAGAATGAGGTGATTTTTCTAAAAGAAATAGTATATGTGTATATAGTTTCGTGTAGTTGTTTTTTCAAATATTGTCTAAATTGGACAAGCAGCCAAGAAAGAACCCAGGGTATACTTAATTGTCCCTATTTTAAAGATAAAAACACCAGAAACTTTGTAAAGAAAATTAAGACTTGCCAGGGTTAGAAATCAGACCCAGATTTTCATGATTCTGTCCTCAGAAATAAAGTAGGCCAATACCTTGTAGAGCTGATCAATATTGATCTAGGGCTTGAAATGAATAAAGTAGTAAAAATAAAATTGTAAATCCTGAGGTGTGTTCACATACCCTATGTGTGCACACACAAATATATATGAATTTATGTCCCATTTTTATTGGTCTGTATACTTCTACACTGCTTTCTATCATATTCCTTTGTAGGATCATAAGGCTTCTGAATGAAGAGAAATGAATTATAAATGTGTATGAAAGGAAAGGATAGCAAATGCATTTTTCTAAAATTTTGATGGTGTAGTAGAATAAACTACACTAGCCCTACCAAAAATTCCAAGTCTTTTACCCTTAGCTAAATGACTTATAAAACAGTGTGTTTATAATCTGCAAGTTGGGGATGATTTGTGTTTAGGACAAGCAACATTTAGTAGCCTCAGGAAAAAAGGTATTATCATAAGAAAACTCCTCGTATATATATAATTTTTCTCTCTGACTAATATAAGCCAAAGGTCTAATTATAAAAAGAACATCAAATTTTTATCTCCACCAAGTAGAAATATGAAAGATTAAGAGAGGTAGCCATCTGCCTGCAGAGTATTTATAATCTCGGAATAAAAATGCCACCTTCAGAATAAAATTCCTATGAGAGAAACAGTAAGATTAATAAATTTAATCTATTACTCACTTTGGGAGAAAACCATGCATTTACAAGTCCTGCACTCTGAGAATTATATCAGTCATTGTGCATGGTTATGTCATGTTAAACAGTAAGGTTCTGTAAATTATAGAAAACAATTAGCATTCATTCATTCAAAATTGTTCACCATGGACCAGCAGCTGTGCATTTTATATTCACTCCTAGCTTAGGTCAATTAAAAATAAAACTAACTGGTACAGCCACTATGGAAAACAGTCTAGAGGTTCCTCAAAAAATTAAAAATGGATATATCTTTTGACCCAGCAAGTGCACTTCTGGGTATTTATCCAAAGAAAATCAAAACAATAATTCCTAAAGATCTGTGCACCCTTATGTCCATGGCAGCACAATTTACAGTAGCCAAGATATGGAAGCAACCTATATGCCCATCAACAGACGATTGGATAAAGAAGTTATGGTTCATATATACAATGGAATATTATTCAGCCATAAAAAATATGAAATTGTACCATTTGCAAAGACGTGGCTGGACCTAAAGGTTATTGTGCTATGAGTGAAATAAGCCAGACAGTGAAAGATAAATATCATATAATTTCACTTATATGCAGAATCTAAGGAACAAAAAGAACAAACTAATCAAAAACAGACCCACAAATACAGAAGACAATCTGGTGACAGCCAGAAGGGAAGGAGGTGGGGGGACTGGGAGAAAACGGTGAAGGGTTAAAGAAGTATAAATTAGTAGTTGACAGATGGTCACGGCGCTGGGGAGCACGGCTTAGGGAATGCAGTCAGCAGCAATGTAATGGCTATGTGTAGAGCCAGAGGAGAGGAGTAATCAGGGGGATCATTTCATAAACTATATAAATGTCTAACCAATGTAACATATACTTGAAACTAATAATAAAACTTAAAAAAATAAAAATATGAAATCACTTGGATAACCATAGAAAATACTCTTGAAAGCCTCTTCAGAGGTTTTTAAAATCATATGAAGATAACTGATTGAATACAGAAGCAACTGTAGAAGACATCTGATTTTGACAGTTTTAACCTCTTGAGTCGTTGATATCTAAGCGTATGCCCAAAGCTCTCTTGCCATATACAATAAAAAACTAAATACAGGATTAGGTGCAAACCTTAATGTGTATATAAATCACCTGGGATCTTGTTAAATGCAGTGTGACACCGTAGGTCTAGGGTGGGAACAAAGACCTCGCATTTCTAATAAGCACCCACGGGGTGCTCCATGGACCACGCCACATGTTGAGTGCAATGCTTGAATACTTTCTCACTTGGATTTCTGCTCCCGTGAAAAGAATTATATGTTCACCATTCATTCAACAAATACTGCTTGAGTACCAACCAGATGTCCAGCAACTACTCTAATATTCTATAAGCTGTTCAAGGCTGGCCTCACTGAGAAGGTGAGATTTAAGCAGATTTGAAGTTGGGGAAGAGATGAGCCAGGCAGATTAGTGGGAAGAGAAGCCCAGCAAGCACAAATGTCCCAGGTGTGGACAAGCTTCTCATGTTCAGGGAACAGAAAAAAAGTCTCCTAACACAACTTCTTTATTTGGCTTCTAATTTACCACACTTGCCTGGTTTTCCTCTAATTTCTTTCATCTTTTCAAGTTTCCTTTGCTAGTTCTCCCGCTTCTCTCCTTCTTAAATGTCACAGTGCCTCAAGGCTCAGAGCTTGATTTTCCCTATCTGCACGCACAGCCCTGGTGATCTAAGCCGGTCTCAGGGATTTAAATGCTCAGTCCAGATGTCTCTGAACTTTAGATTCATCTTACCCGCCTACTCCACAGCACTATTTGGAGGACTGCGGACATCTCAAACTTAATATGTTCATCATCTCCTCCAAATCAGCTCCTCCCATGGGCTACTCCATCTCAGTAGATTAGGTTGAAATGTATGAAATTGCTTTTTCTTCTGGTAGGTAAAAAAGAAAATGGTCTTTACATGGTTTTACCTAGTTGCTCATTCCAGAAACCTTGGTCATCTTTGCCACCTTTCTTTCCTTCACATCCTATGTCCAATCCATTAAAATGTATTGCCTTCCTCTTCAGAATATATCCAGAATGTAAATAATTTTCACCATCTCTATTATTACCTCTTGACCCATGCCATCATCATTTCTCATTTGGATTACTGAAAGTCTCGGCTCTTCTATCTGCTTTTGTCTTTGCCTGCTTGCAGTCTATTTTCAATATACTGACTAGAGTCATCCTTGTAAAACGTGTCAGATCATGTCACTCCTCTGCAATAAGATACCCTGTAATGGCTCCCTGTTTACCTCTGAGAAAAAAAAACAAAGTACTTACAATGGCCTACAATTCTCTAAACCAGTGCTACCTGTAGTGCTTGTTAGAAATGAACATCCTTGGGCCCAACTCCAGAGATTCTGACTCAGAATCTCTGAGTGAGAGGATGAAAAATCTGTTTTATCAAGTCTGACAAAGTTTGCAGACCCATGCCCACTTTGCCTACTTCCCACCCACCCTGGGGTATGACCTCTCTGATCTTATCTCCTACACCTATTCTAAGAACTTACTCAAAATCTCAACCCACGCCCTGCCAGTGCTCCTGATCCTTATACCCTGCTCTACTTTGTCCAGACATGGCCTGGCACATAGTAGAAACTCAGCAAATATTTGTGAATCAATGAATAAATGGAATCAGTGTGGCTGAAGTACATGAATGATGGGAGAACAGAAGCTAAGAACAAGGGGTCTGATTGTGCAGACCACTGTAGGGGTTGGAGGCTAGGACTCTCACAGCCTCTGGAAATGTCCTGAGGAAATGGTGATGTGACATTCTCTCTCTTCCTGACTAATTGAAAAAGCACTGGAGGAACTAAATCTCGAGGTCAGGCAGTGATTCACAGCCTGACTCCCTACTCGGAGAGATAAAGTTTGCTTTTCTCTTAGGGTTTGCACAAAGATGGCCACTTCTTATAGCTCTCATCTATGAGGCTTAGGGCCCTGAGGATCTAGAACACATGGCCAGGAGCCTGCAGATTTGCCTCGATCTCTGAGGTGCAGACCTCTTGATGAGTCACAGTTAAAGCAGAGGTCCCCAAGCAGGTGGCTCTTGGGAATAGTCCACAGGTATGGCTTATTGGCCTACCCAATATTTAATAAAAAACTGGAAGTTTTCACATGAAAATTTGAATTTCTGGTTTCTCTAAATGAATTGGAAGATCTAGCAACACTGAACTGCAGTCTAGTGGGCCTCGATGAACAGAGCTGAGAGACGGCTTCCCTCTTCTGATGGCCACTTGCTCTTCACCTCGCCAGTGACAACTGGTACACTTTACTGATTATCTGCCTGACTTGAAGGCATTTAAATTAGCAAATCTTGTTTTATCCTTTCATAGTCCACATTCCTGGACATAGTTCCAAATCTGATGGAATGGTGGTGGTATATGTGTGCTTAGAAAGAGCCTCATTAAACGAACAATCTCATATGATGTGGGTGAGAAAATAAAATAAACTGCTGTAAACTTTTAAAAGGTACATACACGTTTATCAGCAATTACATTTTCAAGAACTTTTTAAAGAAAATCATCACATAAACAAGTGAAGATTTAAGCACAAGGATGTCAATCAAAGCATTATCTATAATAGGAATGGTCAAATTACTATTACTACCTAAGGCCCTCCACTTTGTTTGGCAAATAAAGTTTTATGGGGGACAAGCCATGCTCATTCATTGACATATAGTCTTTGACTGCTTTCAAGCTATACCAGTGCTAGAGCAGAGTTGAATAATAGACCTATGTCCCCAAAAGCCTAAAATATTTACTCTCTGGTCCTTTACAGAAAGTGTGCCAACTATTAATTCTAACAACAAAAAGTGGAAACAAAGATCTAATGATAGATTGGATTAAATTCCTTACGAGGTAGCCATATAAATTCAGGGTTCCCTAACCTCAGCACTATTGAACCTGAGGCCAGATACTTCTTTGCAGTGGGACTGCCCTGTGTATTGTAGGGTATTTAGCAGTACCCTTGGCCTCTACTCAGTAGATCCCAGTAACACCTTCCCCCCAGCACCAGTTATTGACAATCAAAAATGTCTCTGGACCTTTCGAATGTCCTGTAAGGGACAAAACTGCTTCCAGTTGAGAACAACAGTATATAGGTGGATACAATGCAGTCATTAAAATACAAATTTTATAAAATGACTTTTAATGAGGGAGAAAGTTCACAACTAAGGAGAACACAAAGCAGGTTAGAAACACTACATATATTTTGATCCTAAACTGGCTTTAAAATGTTGTTTATATGAATGCATAGACAAAGTAGACCAATTACAAATTATTTAGCAAAGACTTAATAATGACTATCCTGGAATAATAAAATTATAGATTATCGCTACTTTATTGATTCTTTTCTATATTTCCTATAATATACATGACACAAATTTATAATTTAAAAAAAATATATACATTCCATAAAAATTAAATTCTGTGGATCCGGACAAATAAAAATATATTCAGGCATCATTCCTCTATTATAAATTTTGCAAACAACAAATAAACCCACGAAATTGTTATATAATAATGAAATTGCCTCATTTCAATTTTTTAAAAAATGCTTGATCAGATTAAGGGGACTCTGTTACTTATGAAATTTTTAGTCTAATATTCAAGTCCAGACAATTGAGTTTGTATACCATTTGATAGTATATCAAATATATTTGTATACATTTTTATGGCTTTGTAAAGGGCTGCGATTGCGTGGTTCAGTGATGCCCTTATAATAGCTCATTGTAAGGACTGTCCAGTTCTCCCCCCTCCTAATAGAGCTGGGAGTGCAGCATTCCACGTGCTAGAACTTTTCCGTGTGCCCCAGTTTAGCACCGCCTCAGAATTGCAGACGCCTTGTTTTAGCATTCCCCCAGCCAAAAAAAATGCCTCCATTGTTTGCAGTTTACTGGGTATTAGAGATCATTATGGTACAGGCAGCAAAACTTCTTTTCATAAGAACTGACACTCTTAAAAAATTGGCAGTGGTCAAGTTTGTCAGAGATGAAAACATTGCCCTGGGCCTAAGCAAAAGGTCAGTCAGATGTGAGAGCTGAATGCTGCTGGTTTGAAGGTCAAGTCTACAGGAGCTGAAAACTAGCAAAAAGCAGTTGCTTCATAATAACAGACTTCAGGATCTACATCAGGAGACTGAGGGGTCTTCTGGTTTCTGAGGAAGTGCACTGTCTTGGGTGATTCCTAAGACTTGTATCAGTTATGTGAAGATGAAATTCTAGTTTGGAATTACTGACCCTGACAATAACTGCAGCATCTCAGAGCACTTTCTGACTGCGGAGCACCGTGATGAGAGCTTGACATGCGGGGACACAGTAACCACCCCCATTTAACAATGCAGTCATTCATTAAACCACCATTTACAGAGGACAGAGAAGCAACTAAAACAAAGCTCTTGATATTACAAAAACTGTATTTCAGTTGAGCACGCAGAGACGAACATGATGGAAATAAATCAAGAAGAATTTCATAGAGTAACACCAGTGCAACGTAGTAAATAAACCATAGAAAGCCATTAGTAGAGAAGAAGCCTACTCTGTGGTGACATTCCAGCTGAAACTTAAATGATATGAAGAGACCAGCTATGCTGAGAGCCAGAGGAGCTTAATTCCTGAGGTAGGAAGCAGCTTGGCATATTGGAGGAACAAGATGGACAACAATGACCACGCCAACAGTGCTCAGTTCAGGTCAGCACATGAACTGAGGCAGTCAGGGCCAGATGTTATTTATGGAGCTTTGCAGGCCTCTGAAAGAAATGTGATTTTTCTGCTCTGATAGAAGAAGCCTTTGGGAGGTTTTAAGCAGAAAAGTGACATGATCAGGTGAACATTTGTAAAACATCATTCTGAGGTCAGTGTGGAAGGGAGATAAAACGGGACACAGAAAAAATAATTAGGAGGCTCCCATAGCCACCTATATGGAAGATGATGACACTTTGGACTCAAATATTAAGATGCAGTTGGATATGAGATATATGTTGCTAAGTCTTTTCTCTGGCTTTTTTTTTTTTTTTTTTTTTGGTTTGCATCAAATCTGTTATTTAAGAATAACATACATTAAGGACTTTCTCATGCAATGTTCTAAAATGTCTTATATAACCATCGACAAGTTATTATAAATGATGCAAATGGTTATAAATTTCTCATATATACCTGATTGGGGCATACGAGCTAAGTATATGGCCAACTGTCAGAGCGTAATGGAGAGGGGTGGTGTTAAGTATTGTTAATGTCTGGCTGGAATTCCAAATAAATCTGAGTTCAACCCCTAGGCAAGCTGCTTAAATGATTTGAACTTCAGTTTTCTATTTGCAAAAAGGGATTGTGCATACTACCCACCTAGTAGTCGCTGAGTTTGTTGATTAGTTTAAGTGATAAAAATGCATGAAAAGTACTCAGCGCATACATAGTACATGCTCAATAACTAATGTTATCTAATACTGTTAGTCATGAAATTTCTGCTTTCACATTTAAGTAGATCAGTGTTAGATCACTTAGCTCATTCATCTCAAAACAATGAAAGGCCATCTTGAAGGTGAGGAGAGGTAGGGACACACTAGGCCTTTCTTTAAGT
The DNA here is from genome assembly GCF_000151845.1 of Pteropus vampyrus. NCBI lineage: Eukaryota > Metazoa > Chordata > Mammalia > Chiroptera > Pteropodidae > Pteropus > Pteropus vampyrus. The sequence continues at coordinate 9,796,703 of NW_011888822.1, read as the reverse complement.
CATCTTTTTAGCTCACTCAAATATCACAGATGAATGGTAAAGGTGAGAGTAAATGGGAAGAATAGCAAGTAAAAAACCAGCCATTTTATACTTGTAATAGGCATGTAACATTTGCCTGTCAGGGATTCACATGGAAGGCTTTTGTGAAATCTCTTCCCTCTCCCACTTCCAAATGATCCAGCTCTGTCACTGCTTCTTAAACTGGGTATCAGGGAAACTTCTGAAAATTGTATGCAAACTTTCGACTATGCATCTTTCTAGGAAGAGTTCTAATGTACTGAAACATTTAAAGATGAAATTATGTCTAGTAGTTGCAAGTGAGAGGGAGGTATATACATGAAACAAGATGAGCCATGAGTTGACAATTGTTGAAGCTGAGTGAGGAGTCCATGAGGGGGGCTCACTATACTATTCTCTCTGCTTTTATATAAGTTTAAAACAATCTATACACATTTATGTATTAGATATTTTATCCATATTTTCTATCTTCTTTTTCTATAAAAAGGGAAGTCTTATAGCGCCATATTTTCTAGGTAAGCACTTGGTCGATCTATCAACCTTTCACAAGTATAAAATGGCTGGTTTTTTACTTGCTATTCTGGATCTTTGCCTGAACTTTTCTTCTGAAGGAGCTGATGTTATGTTCCATGAACTGATCATTGATTCAGAGTGATCCATGTCCTTCCTCTATGCTGTGGTCAGCCTGAAAACATCTCTGAGAAACATTTTATTAACAAAGTAAGTTGAATCTGCCCATGGGGTATTCTCACTAATCAAACTAGGAATGTGTATTTTAGCCACAAATGAAACATTTTTTTACTTGTCAGGGTGTACAAAACTAAATTCATATTGACCTTTTCAGATCAAAGTCAAAACTACATCTTTCAAACAAAAATGGCCAATGATCTACATTTATGTCATATAAAAAATTTAATCAACTGAAACTTAAGCTCATAAAGTTTTGGTTTTCTTCATTAAAAATGCATTTCATTTGCAAAAAAAAAAAAGATTCATCACACTCTACAAAGCAAATTCTCAGAGGGGTTTAAAATTTGCTGCAAATCTATACAAATTTATGAAGACACACCTATACAAAACCAATACATGTAGTTGGAATAGTCCCATTTTAATTTCTTTGTGTAACAAAAATAATAGATAAAAAGTGTGAAGAGGAAAAGGAAAAAAACATTTCTTTTGCAAACAAAAGAATTTTGAAAGAAGAAAGAAAATGGGAATATACTGGGATTTCTCGTAAGGAGGAGAATTTTAAAAAGTGAAAATAAAAGTAATTATTGTGCACTTACAATGTGCTAGGTAGTTTTTCTAAAAGTTTTTGATGGATTCATTCATTTAATCTTCACTATAATCCTATGAGGTGAAGGCTGTTATCATTCCCGTTTTAGGAATGAGAAAACTGAGGCTCGTTCCCAACCACTATACTAAACACTACCATGTTATGAGTTATCTCTAGAATTCATATTTCATCATATCATTTCTAGTTTTGAAACTTTACAGAGTATTTGTAATAATTATTTCTTCTGAGTATTTTGTCCATATTATTTATACTTTGGTTATAAATAAGCCTCTCTTTAATACATATAATCCTCGCCTGGCTCAAAGCAAAGCTCTACCTGATTCCAAAGTGAACAGAAGCAGGAACTCAAGCCAGTAGTGGGTTAGTGAAGACAGGACATACAACAGAAAGTCAGAGGGAACATTTGTTATGAGAAAACTGTCCCTGGACTTTTAGTAATTTAAGAGTTGTTGCTTTTTCTTTTTCTTTTTGGTAGTGAGGAGTATGTGTTGAGGTTGGGTTGTGGTCGGCAGGCAAACAGAATCTCCAGACTCAAAAGGAATTTTTGTTAACAAAAAGCATTTAAGTATCATGATATTTTTAAAGGAAAGGTTAAATGACTGAACCATTTGGTAATGTCTTTTATAAGGGAAAGAAAAGGGCCACTTATCATTGAAATGTCAGTCACTATATACCTAATTATAAACCAATATCAAAAAAGTTAGGGAAGAAGAGAAGCGTCTAGACTACTCTTCTATTAAAAGGCCCACTGCACTATACAATTTGGATAAAAACAAAACCAAAAGGCAATGGTTTAGTCAGTCCCCTAAAGTCTATAAATTTTGTGCAGTAGATCAAAAGAGGGACTTCAACATGAAAGAAAATATCTCATTCCTCTTCTCAAGGAGCTTACAATTGGAGAGTTACAAAGGAAGGGAAACTCACACACATTTACATGTAAGATGCTCCTACCATTTAAGATAGTGATTCTCAACCCTTTGAGGAATATTTGGGAATGTCTGGTGACATTTTTGGTTGTCACAGCTAAGGGTACTCAGGGGTAGTGGTGGCTCCTACTGTCATCTATTGGGTAGAGAGACCAAGGATAATACTAAACATCCTGCAGTGCACAGGACAGCTCCCACAACAAAGAAATACCTGGCCCCGATATCAATAGAGGAGAAGCCCCACACTAAGAGATGTGTCGATTCACCACCCCAAACCTCTTGGGGGTAGATTTCGGAAAAAGGCAACAAAATGAGTCAAGCCACAGAAATAGCATAGATACTTCATAAACTATTGATGTGCTTCCTCCTTGTATCTGAGCTTTATAATTGGTCAACAGTTATTTCATATCTTGTCTTTCCAGTTAACTGGAAGGAGGAGGAAATGTCATCATCATTGTGAATACCTTAGTTCAAACCCCGAGACTTCATATCACCTTGAGTTCTGGACAGTGAAATGGGCAGGAAAAATCATGCTGGTATATCGAGAATTATCAATTCAACACAGAAAGGATAAAATGTGCCCTAAAATTACACAGAATGAAAGTGGACAATTCTAATGATTCATGAAGCACACTGGGAACCTGCTTTGGTGTTTCTGAACATCAACTATGAGTGCATTGGCCATATCAGGGAGTGTCAGAAGTCCCTTCTATCTGATGAAATACTAAATAACAGATTACTACACTTGCAAACAAAGCTAGAGTTTGCTAATTCTTAGTTCTACAATGTTTTACATAAATCCTCCTTACTCTCCCAGACTATCAATAAACAAAACAGTTTTTCATCTATTCATTTCCTACAGTTTAAAAAAAGTTTTTTCAATATAGTTTAAGAACTTCAAAAGTCATAATTTTGTATATGACACACAGACTTTTATTTTACAAATAGAAGTATAGCAAATGCTATTAATTGTTAAAACGGGATGAGGGAGAGAAGGAAGCTCATTGTGTTATCTTCCTACTTTTGTATCTATTAGAAAATTTCCATAATAGTTTCTTTTTTAAGTGTAAATAGTGCTTAGATATAAAAACACATACAAAGAGTCATGAGTGTTTACATAACGTAGTTAATCCTGATGATTAAACAGCAAATTCTTTATGGTCTTCAAGATTCTAGATCTAGTTTTATTTTCCTATCTGCCTCCCTACCCAACTACATTTAGGGGGAAAAAAATCTATAAACCATGCAGAAAGGGAAAAGAAAAAAAGCTAACATGGTAGAAATAGCACTAAACAATAATCTTTCCACAAAGTTTTTGTCTCAAATGATGCCTGTAACAGATAAATGCAGACCCAAATGACCTTAAGTGGACTCTTACATTTAGCAAAATGACAAGCAGTTTCAACTGCCAAACTGAAGCTTCCTTGTATTATGTGTTTTACCTAGTGAGCACTCTATAAAATACTTGCATTGCGGTGACTCAATCTGAGTGTTCTCTTCTTCTTTGGCATTGAAAAACAGAATGATGTGATTATACTTTTACTACCAAATATGCTTAGAAAGTTAGCCTTTACTATAAAATGGTTACACAGAGAGAGAGAGCTCACATGCACTTGCTTGAAATAAAAGAAATGATTAAGGAAAAGCATGTAATGAAAGGCCAAATAATGCAATATTTTTGTTTGTTTTCTTTTAGATAAAATGTGATTATTTATTTAAAAAGCCATATTATTTTTCATATTCAAAATGGTCACTGGAGGTCATGAGACTGAGTTCTAATATAATTTTCGCTTTCTCTGATCAAAGGGAAAAAAATTAGGGAAAATTAACTTCTTAACTTGTACCCATTAATGTTACCTGATGCTCACAATAAAGGTAAGTGCCATCGCCAGTCTGATTTTATAGACAAGGGAATCAAGAGCAGAGAGGTTAAAAAACTAGGCCAATGTCACTTGCCTGCTCTCAAATAGTCACAGATCTATGCCCTAGTTTGTTGGGCTCCGAACCAACCAAAATATGCAGGATGCATCATGGTTTCAGTTCTCAGGAGCAATCATTGCCCTGCTATAAGTGATATGGCAAAAGACCTCCAAAATTGTCACCATGAAAAGAAATGCACCAGAGAAAAACTGCTGACAGTATCTTATCACCGTCAAGATTAGAGAGAAACAAAATTATGGCTTTTCTTATTAAATATAAAATGCATATGGCTGAAGAAAATTTAGAGAAGATGAGCAAAGGGAAGGGAAAAAAATCACAAAGAATCCCATACTGAGAGAACCATCCTCACAGTACTGTGGTATTTATCTTCCTATTGATCAAAGGAGAATTTTGCTATGGTCACCAGGCAACATCAGCAGGACCAGAATAAAAGTTATCTAATTCAAAAAGACCAAGGCTCCATCTTTTATAAAGGGGGATTTATACATATCTCTAAAACATAAAACATACCAATCTACTCACTAAAATCCTGCAGGATTATACCCAATTCAATCTCTGAAAATTGAGTTCATATTGGATTATTAATTTAAATTATATTTTACTACTCCTGACTCTTTAACTGTGTATTGTAGGATTCCTTTCTAGAGAACATTTGGTACAACTAATAGCCCTTTGCTAGAGATCAAGAAAGTAGAAATGAAAACATCAATAAGAATATAAGGAATGTGATTTTAAAAAGACTTAATGCTGAAAATCCTATGCTATTCCCCAAACCTTCTAATTTTACCATTCTAATGTCTTTTGTATATTGTGCCACCAATGTAATCACTCTTCACCTAAGAGCAGAATTATAATTAGGTTCAGGGCTAGCAATGGCAAAAAAAAAAGGGGCAGTAGAAAATGTATCAAGTCAAATACCTGCATAATTCAAAGTCAAAAAATACCTAACAATTTTCCAGACCTGAGTCCTCAAACTATGCACATTAACCCAAATGCCAATACCTTAAATATGTACAAATGAGATCTAGTGTGGTTTTACAAAAGCATCCATACATATACATTTCCAGACTATAAAACCATCTACTTGATGTAATCCCTTTGGCAGGAGAACAAATGTTCTTCCTATTCTTGTACACTGGTACTTAGGCTGGTGTCTGACATGTATGAGATATATAATAAAAACATGGCCAATGAACAAGAATTCTACAAGAAAGAGCAAGGCTTCTAAAGACTGAACATGGTTGATTGACAAATTTACCAAGTGAATTAGCTAATAAACTATGATACATTCATTTTACAATATAATTTAATTGTAGAAGAATCTGCTTTTAAATACTATATTGACTCAGAATATCTACAAAGTAAGGAGAATATCTTTCCAAGATTTGTGATTCCAATGAAGCTAAAATGTTTCACTTCAAAAAATATTATGAGGCAAATGTTAATAGTCATATGACAGCCATAAACGTATTATGACGCACATCAACTTACCTAGTTTAGATACAGGATATTTATTATTAAGTCATGTATTTGTTTTCCTAATATTAAATTAAAAAGCTGTGCTATTTAGTAAATATTTGCTTAGCAAACATAGCTTGCCTTAATGAAATGTTTTAAAAGATTTAAAGAGCCCCCAATTTAACTCATTCGATTCTGAATGTATAACATTTCACATGAAAAAGAGTCAGAATCTTTCAAGACTGAATCATGAAGAAATGGAAAATCTGAATGAACTGATTACTACTAAGGAGACTGAGTAATTGAAAATCTTCCATAAAATAAAAGTCCAGGACCAGATGGCATCACTGGTGAATTCTACCACACACTCAAAGAAGATTTAATTGAAGTGGAGGGAACACTTCCAAACTCATTTTACAAGGCCAGCACTTCCCTGAAACTAAAATCAGATAAGGGTGCGTGTGCACGCACACACACACACACAAATTACAGGCCAATATCCTTAATAAACATAGGTGAAAAACTCCTCAACAAAATATTAGCAAACCGAATTCAACAATACATTAAAAGGATCGTACACTATGATAAAGTGGGATTTATTCCAGAGACGCAACGATAGTTCAATATTCACAAATCAATAGACATGATACATCATATTAACAAAATCAAGGATAAAAATCATATGATCATCTCGATAGTTGCAGAAAATCATTTGACAAAATTCAATAAGCATTTATGATAAAAACTCTCAACAAAATAGGTACAGAGGGAATGTACCTCAACATAATAAAGACCACGTATGACAAACCGACAACAAACATCACACTCAACAGTGAAAAGCTGAATGCTTTTCCTCTAAGAACAAAAACAAGACAAAGATGTCCACTCTCACCACTTTTGTTCAAAATAGTATTAGAAGTCTGAGACACAAGAAAAAGCAATGAAAGACATCCAAACTGGAAAAAAAGAAGTAAAACTCACTATTTGCAGATGACATGATAGTATATATAGAAAATCCTAAAGATTCCACCAAAAACCTGTTAGAACTAATAAATGAATTTGGTAAAATTACAGAATACAAAATATACGTAAATATGTGGAAACAACCCAAGTGTTCACTGATGGATAAATAGATAAAGAAGATGTGGTGCACACAAACAAACACACAAGCACATAAGCATACACAAAATAGACTACCTCTCAGCCATTAAAAAATAATGAAATTTTGCCATCTGTGACAACATGGATGGACTTTGAGGATATTATGTTAGGTGAAATAAATCAGATGGACAAAGACAAATACCATGATTTCACTCATGTAGAATCTAAAACAAACTCTATATTGGCAGTTACCAGAGAACGGGGTTTGGGGATGGGCAAAATGGTTGAAGGGGGTTAATTGTATGGTAAAAGATGGTAACTAGACTTTTGAGGGTTATCTCTTTGTAGTGTATATAGATGTCAAATCATAATGTACACCTGAAACTTATATAACGTTATATACCAATTTTATCCCAATTGAAAAAAAGAGGAGCCAGGAGTATGTCTACGTTTAAACCAATTAGAGAAAGGTATAAATTAGGTATACTAATTTTTCTTATTAAAGAATAGAGAGTCGATAAGATTTCTCTCTTGGTTCTTAACT
>NW_011888822.1:9780705-9788821 GCF_000151845.1 Pteropus vampyrus | reverse complement strand
ATAGGGCTAAGGTTTGATAACTTTTATAATTATATATATTGGTATAAATACATATTTCTTATAGAAATAAGTACATACTTATATATGATCATGTGGTTACATATACAAATACATTTATTTACATATATAAGAGGAATTATCATTAATGTTTAGGTATTAGGAATATTTAACACAAACAAGAATTATATGGTATGATTCATTGTTGTTGTGTCTGCTCAGGATATACACCTCTTATGTTTAAAGAAATGCAGGCTCTGGCTTAGAAAAGAAGTCTATGATATGGCAAAACCTCAAATGAATAGATTATCTTAGATTTCTTCCCATTGGAAGCAATTGAAATGAATTGCTAGCATTTTCTCTGGACTATATTAAATGTAATAATGTAGAAGCAGGTAGTGTTTCTACTTAACTTTGGAGAAATAAGTGACTGATTATATTTAACATCCATGTTTATACCTATGTATTCCACAGTGACACATCCACAGAACACAAACTTGTTTGTTATACAAAGAAGCACATTAACTTTAAGATGCTTCCATTTCATTAGAACCTACTAAACTAAAGACAGGATTTATATCTCAGCCTATGCTTAGGACAATATGTTACTCATAGCAGGTGGTCAATAAATATCCTGTTCAAATACTGAATTGATATGAACTATCCTGAATTGCTCATTATTTTTGTAGGTTAAGCCCCTCTAGAGAAAGTCAAGCTCGGGGTTCCTCTTCTTAGGCTTTATTTTAACAAACAGCCAACTATTACAACCCACCTCTGTGCAGAAAGACCCAGCCCTGAGCAATTGCCCTTTTTCACTAACTTACTCATCTGACGCTGCAATGACAGCATCTACCCAATGCCCCACTAGGGCAGGTGAGTGTCATTACTGCCACCTCACAAGTGGGTAGAGCATCCCTAAGTCATGGTCCAGTTTAATATCCTTCTGAAATGTAAAACTGTTCTTTGAAAACAAACTTGTTCAACTCTAGTAGCAAGTATTGATGAGTATGAATTGTGCGTGTGTGTCTGTGTGTCTGTCTAATAAATAAGCAGGAATGGAAGACAACCTCAAAAGAAACAAATGGGGAAGGCCATGAAACAACTTTTCCCAAGAATAGGTGTTTTGTTAATTCACATCTAAAAAAGAGAATTCCCTTTCTCATTTAAAGTGTCATAATCCACTGTGTCACAGTTAATAAAAGTACAACATCAAATCTATACTGCGTTCACGAAAGCCAGTTACAGCTTTATGTCGTCCTGAATATAGAAAGCTTGAGTAGGCACCACCACCAAAACAATTCAAGGGCCTTTGTTTTATCATGCTATTAACACGTTTCTTACGATGATATAAAATCACTGGCTTAGTTTACATGCTGATGACACCCGTGGTACTGCCCATCTCTGGCCTCCTGTCCAATGAGCTGTGCTATCATTTATATCTAAAAAGAGCCGACTGCATTATCATAAATAAGATGCAGTCTTTCACTGCACACGATGATCAAGTATCTCAAGGGCTGAAATCTGAGTCACCTTCATGCAAACTCTACTATGCTCTACTGTCCTGCTCCATTACCTCAGCTTTTTCTTTGGAATTGTAGAAAAACCTTACATTACAAATGCAGAGCAAATGAGAGCTCACAATGAAGAATTCATCCCTTAAAGAAATAAAATAGCACGCAACACATGACATGCTTCCTTCATATATTTAGACCAAAGTGTTATTCAAACATTAGTAATACTACTGTTTATTAAACAAGGATAAAACAACCTCGTTAAAAAAATCTTAAAATAAAGACAAATATAAATCTAGACCACAAAGCCCCATCTCTCTTCCTTCTCTTCTAGTAGTATTTTCTAGATATCATTCATTTTAGAGTTTATGTATATTTTCTATATTTCTAGGTTAATTCAAATAGAATCAAGTGCAAATATAATCACATATATATAATATGTGCATTTAAAATAAATATCTGGCTACATGATACATGTTTCTACAGTTTGCTATAATAACAATATAACATAAACTTCCCACTTCAAGACACCTAGATCTACCTCTTTAAAAAAAGCATCCGTTTTGTGTTCCATTCTATTAACAAAAATTTTAAATCATTCCTAGACTGAAGTCCATTTAGGTGATTCTTAATTTTCACTATTACAAGTAATGGAGAATTACATACTCTTTCATTAGTAAACATATCACATTGTTTTATAAACTTTTGGGGAGGGCGGAGTCTTTAAGGTAGAAGATAGTTGGGCAAAGACAATGCCTATTTCATATTTTAATAGATGTTTTCCAATTCCCTCCAAAAAGGCTATCCTTCTTATATTCCCACCAGAGGGTCCCAGTGCCCATAAACCCTCACCTTCTCCAACACTGACTCTAACAGGTTTGAGAAACCTCCTAATTTTTGTAAGCATCTAAGATAATTAACATTCCACTTTCTTTGGGAAATAGAATGAAGCTTGACTTCAAAGAAATCATAGGCAACATTCCTACCTTAAAGATAATTACAGTGTAAAGGAAAGTAGCAACACAGAAGACAACTAAAAAGTATCTAGGACAGCACTTAACGAAGCTCACCAAAGGCAGTGATGACAAGCTTCTATGATAAATACTTTGGCAGCCTCTTTGGTTGGGATGTGCTTCACTACATTTTTTTCCCCCCGTAAATTCTTCCTTACTTTAAATTTTTTTAAAAAAATTTTATCGAGATATAATTGACATATCATATTATATTAGTGTCTTTATACAATATAATGATTCATTATGTATATATTGTGAAATAATCACAATATGTCTAGTTAACATCCATCACCACACATAGTTACAAATTATTATTTTTTATTTTAAAAATTTGTGGAGAATAATATAATAGCCATCTCCCTGCAACCTGGAATGAAAAAAAATTTTTCCTGTTTGCTTTGGATTAAATATTGGAGACAATAATAAGTCCTTTCGGTTCCCTTGCTTAGTCCCGTTCTCCTCTTGCCCTCCCCAGAGGCAACTATGACCCAGAATTTGTTGTGTATCCATCAGACCATTTCCTCATGCATTTATAACATAGCACCTATAAAGTCCCTATGTTATTTTGTGTGCTTTTCTTCAAAAAAAAAAAAATGCTGACCATATGTATGTCTGAACTAACTTGTTTTCTTCACTCAATATTACATTTCTGAATCTATTCACAATGATACATACACATCTAATTCATTTATTTTCTTGATGTTATGATGTTCCATGTATTGTAATCCATCCCCTTATTGATAGACATTTAGGTTGATTGCAATTTGTTGTAAACACATATGAATGGTGCAGTGCATATCTCCTTTAAGGTTTCTTTAGGGTATAACCTTTAAGTAGAATTGCTAGATAGTAGGTTCCACATATTGAAAACTTGATTAAATGTTGTCAAATTGTTCCCAAGGTGTTGGTACAATCTATGCTCATACAATTAGGGTTCTGATTTTCCTGTTCTGTCCAAACATGGTATGATCAGACTTTCTAAATTTTGCCAATCTGATTGTATGTAAAGTAATATCTGGTTATTGCTTTGATTTGCAGTTCCTCTGGTTACAAATGAGATTGAGTTTTTATAAATGTCTATATGCTTTGGCCTTCCTCTTACACCACTATTTTCTTAATGATTTTCAGGAGTTCTTTATCTATTCTAGGTACTAATCCTGTGCTAGTTAATGTTATCAACATTGTTTATGTATTTATTGTTTTTTAACTTTGTTTCTAACTACTCTACCTTCCTTGAAAAATGTGTCAAGAACATAAGCGTTAGAAAGAGATCTTCCATTTTCGTTTGTCCAGTTTGTACTTGTGCTTTAATCAATTGTCCAAAGTAAAATTTAAAAAGTTAAAAAAAAATGAAAACATAAACTGTTCTAAATGACTTCAAACAAAATTATTTTTAGTAATCTAATTAGTGAACTAATCCACAAACATTATAATAAATTTAAATCTATAAAATCTGGCTTGTGAACATTGGAAAATCAGCTTTTTTTTAAAGAGAACTTTTGTATACAAATAGATTCACTATTTAAACACAATCACTAACTATGATATTGAAATTTAATACAGAAGATTAAAACCTTATATGATAACTAAGAATCACATCTGTGGCATTCAGTTAATATTTCATGTTATAAGTCATACAATCACAACATTAGTATCCCAACTTTTATAAAACCATCTTGTGAAAGTGGGGTTAGAAACTTAACAGAATTTAGCAGCTGGCAAAGCAAATCACTATATCCTATAACCACTGTATCAAAGACATATTTTCTAAGAACTTATTCCATATTAAATTTTATCACATAATCTGCCTCATACTGACAATGTAAGTACCAAGTGTGATGATTAATGTAAAGCACTTAGCACAGTGACCAGCATATATTAAGTAGCTAAAAAATAAACGTTGCTGCTTTTATTGTGAATATGTGGCAAAAGATGCAGAAAAGGGAGCATACTGATAGCTCCTATTATAAATCATATCCAAGTCTATAGGTTGACAGTCTCCACTCTAGACCTTGTTTACTACTATGTAGCTTACAAAATAAGCAAACAAAAACCCAATCGCAGTCCTCCTGGACAGATCTGTAATCCATTTCAGAATCTACCAGGATTTAAGCAGTCTTGTGACAAGCACTCCGAAGTCACTGCCTAAATGTTAAATAATTATATCATTAAAGACCACACAAAATAAGACAGAAAAAAATTAAAGACTAGACAAATGAACTTGTATATAACTTGTCTCTCTGCTCTTCTGAAATGTCTCAGATAAATTGTTTTAAGAGAAAGACACCTAGTAGAATGCCAAATCATGTCATTTATTAACCAGAGTAATAAAGCAAAGTTTCAGTTTTACCTCTCTAAAAACCGACACCGTATATACAACCATTAACCATTAAATTTTACTAAAAAAATAGCAGAACAAATTGGAGGACAGAAATTACCTGACTTCAAGACTTACTAGAATGCTACAGTAATCAAAACAGTTTGGCATCTGTGTCAAGACCGATCAGTAGAACAGAACAGAGAATACAGAAATAGACCTAAACATATACGATCAACTGATTTTTGACAAAGGTGCAAAGGCAATGCAATAGAGAAAGGACAGTCTTTTCAACAAATGATGTTGGAACAGCTGGACATTCACATGCAAAGGAATGAAGTTACAACATATACTAAAATTAACTCAATGCATCATAAACCCTAAAACCTAAAACTTCTAGAATAAAACATAAGAGGAATCTTTATGATCTTGAGTTAGACAAAGAGTTCTTAGATATGAGACCAAAGCATGATTAATAAAGGAATAAATTGGTAAACCAGGCTTCATCAAAATTAAAAATTTCTGCTCTTCAACAGAAGAATGAATTGAATGAAAAGACAAACCACAAACTGGGAAATATATCTGCAAAGCATATATTTGATAAGGGACTTCTAGATCTAGAAGAAATAAAGAACTCTCAAAATACAATAAAACAAATAGCCCAATTAAAATATGGGCAAGTGATTTGCATAGACACTTCATCAAAAGAAGATAGATAGAAAGCAAATAGGTATGTGATAAGATGATCTACCTCATAAGTCATTAGGGAAATGCAAATTAAAACCACAATGAGATATCATTACACACCTATTGGTATACATACCTATCGGAAAATTTAAAAAGTAATCATTCCAAGTATTGGAGAGGATGTAAGAAAATGCAGCTCTCATACATTGCTGGCAAGAATATAAAATGGTACACCCACTTTGACAGTTTCTTAAAAAGTTAAAGGTATGCCTACTGTATGATTCAGCTGGTCTACTCCCAGGTATTCATGAAAAAGAAAAGAAAGAACGCGTTTATACAAAGACATGTACGTGAATGTTTACAACAGCTTTATTAGTAATTTTCCAAGACTGGAAACAATTCCAAATGTACATCAACAGGAAAATGGATAAACAAACTGTGGTATATCCATATAAAGGACTACTACTTTGCAATATAAAGAAATGAGCTATTCATCCACATCACAACACTACTGAATCTCAAATTAATTATGCCTGAGAAAAAGAAGCCAGACCCTCCTCCCCCAATAAAAGACTGCATACTGTATAAATTCACATTTATTAAACTCTAGAAAATACAAGCTAGCCTGAAATGACAGAAATTAAATTGGTGGTTGCCTGGAGATATAAGGAGAAGGGCCGAGCTGGGTAGGAAGCAGGGATGATAAAGAGAAACAAAGAAACTTTTGGGGGTGAAGGACATGTTCATTATCTTGATTGTGGTGATCATTTCACAGGTTTACAATGTATCAAGGTTTATCAAGTTATACATTTTCACAATATGTTCAGTTTATCATATATCAATTCTGCCTCAATAAAGCTGTTTTAAAAATAATAATTAGTAGTGAAACTGTACTATTAATGTTCTGTGCTAAAACACACTGATGCAACACACAGATGCACACACACACAATCACATATTCTTATCAGTCTGTGAGGTATTACTTACTCTTGTTTTACAGAAGAGTGAAGAGAGTAAAATATCACTTGTAGTCTAAGATTGCTTCTGTCAATTACTGATTACTTAATATATAATAGGGGCTGTCCTAAGGGCCAGGGTCATACAAAGATGTGGAAGCCATGTGATCCTTGTCACATTACTTATAGCATATAAGAGTAAATATAAGTAATGGTAGTAGAAAGGATAAACTGGTATGTGAAATAAGTGTAATAATACAGGCAAAATTCTAGGAAGGAGGTGGGTAGAGGGTGGAGGAGAGTTAGGTGGGGAATGGAGAAAACTCAAGGAACATTTCACATGGAAGGCAGTGTTTGAGCTGGATCTTATAGGATGGACGGGATTTGGCCAAAGATAAATGGAAATAAAAGGACAGACCAGGAGAAAACATAAAGTAATTCTGCTGCTACGGTCACACATGTAACACATGGAAGAGGCAGAATCAGAATCTAGGTGATTTGACTCTGGAGCCTTCTCTCACACACTCCTGAAACACCTCTCACACCGAGGCAGAGTTAGAAGCTATGACTGCCAGAGGGGAGTTGAGTTTCTGAATTCCAGCTCTATTGAAAACTGGAAAGAAAGGACTACTGAGTCTCAATTAGTGGCAACTCAACAACACACCTCTACTGATCATTGATTTTAAAAAAAGGAAGGAAAAAAAGCCTCCAGTGACAAGGCTGCCATTAGACACAGTTAACAAAATGAGCTGCCTTTAGAGAAGATGGCCCTAGCCACCTTATCATCCTAAAGTCAGTCAGGATCAGAAGCAGGTCTCAGGTCACAGACTAGAGTACAGTCAATAAATTCACACTCATGACCTTTAACTCATTGATCCAGTGTTCTAAACCAGTCATTGCTTATCAGAAACCACTAGGGAGATTTAAAAAAAAAAAAAGGAAAAAAAACAAAAAACAAAAAACAAATAGAGCACTTCCATACTCTAGGTCTGGGCCCAGCTATTTTATTTAAAAAAAAAAAAAAACTTGCCAGGGTATCCCAATAATTAGTTAGTTAGCTAGTTTGGAAATCACTATTCTAACCACAAAGGAGATCCATGTCATAGGGGAAAACTGTTCTTATGATACACATTGAATTTTCAACTCTATGGCTTCAAAATAATTGAAATGAAAACCCATAAAATGTAGCCGACTTAAAAGAGAAATCTAGTTCCTAAACTCTTTGAGGACTTGGAGACCATAGCTTATAAACTCCACAAACAAAATTTGAAATGATGAAACATGATTTAAAAAAAAATCATTACTGTATTATTTTAATTATTCTATATTTTTGCAAAACAAAAACAAAACAGAGTAATTTATTTTAAAATTCATAAAGAAACCCATTAGGATTTTTTTTGGTTTTTGCCTTTAGAAAAATATATATTAAAATGCTCCAGAGGCAATTCCAACTAAATATCATGAACTGCCAATAACTAAGTCAAAAGGCAACATCTCTAAAAACAAAGAGCTGAATGTGTTGCCATCTCAGTGTTTCAAAGGTTATGAATATAACTAAAGACTGCACAGTAATTAAAAGTAGTATTTTGGTCAGAAGATCAAACTGGCGTCATATATTAAAAAAAAAAAAAAAAA
>NW_011888822.1:9777482-9779385 GCF_000151845.1 Pteropus vampyrus | reverse complement strand
AAAAATCACATTGGTTTGAATCACTACTAATTTGGTTAAAAAGCAATTCCTTTTACCTAGCTGGTCTAGGAGTATGCTGCTTGAAATTGCAACTGAAACTCAAGTCGTAGATATATGAAAAGTTATACAACAGCAACTGTTATCCAAAGAGCTCAATGTACTTCACACATATCTCATTCCATCCTCACAAGTTTTTTCCTTTTTTCAATTGAAACAACTTTTCTGGAAGATTTAAAAGGGTAGGGCAGAGCTTCTGGTGCTTAACATACTTTAAGCCCACTTTTCCTCTATGGCGATTACTTTTCCAGACGAGTTCTTCTAATTTTAATACGTAACTAATGCAGGACTTTCACAAAGTACTATTTCTATAGTGGACATTGTAAATAACTTTTTACTCTATCTATCTATCTGCCACATTTTCCCTTTGTGAGCATTGCCATATCCTTTATTTGCCTTAATTATGTTAAACTTTTGTTCCTGAGGAAATTATCCAGCCAAATATTCAAAACATAATTTCCTCTTACAATATTCACCTAAGCTGCTTCCTCCTTATTGAATGGCCAGCTGCATGTTTCCAACTACCCTTTTTTTTATCTTCTTTTATAAGCTTTTGTCAACTCGAGCTCGAAAAGAAGGTCACTGGTTTGCCAAGCGTGAGCCAGTGTCACCTCATGAGTCAATCGGGATCAGCACAAAGAAGAAAGATGTGGGAGGTGTTTCGTTAAACAACGCCAGGATGGATGAGAAGAAATTCAGGTAATTGTACCACACATTTTATAAAAAACTAATTAAGGAGACACTCTTGGAAAAAGGAGGGGGGCTCAGAAAAAAAGAATGTAGGCAAGAACAAGACAGGAAAGTGTCACTTTTTAATTCCATAGAGAAAGGTTATCATTGATGCAAAAATAAACCGGCTACGACAGGGCTGGGTAAGGTGAGTCTTAACTGGGAGCAGAAGAAGAAGCCACCCACCAACTGGAATCAGGAGTGTGGCAGAGAAGGCTACTGCTCCCTGCCTTTGGGGCCCACCATTACTGTCTCTGAAAAGCCCTCATTTTCCCTTCCTCCTCCATGCCAGCAGTAATCAAGTCCTCCTAACATACACAGACTTCTTGGCGGGGAATCACACAAGTAAGGTACTCTTAGCAAACCTTCTTGAGTTATCAAACAAAAAAAAGGAGAATGCAGAAGTAGAGAGATTATAGAAATGGCTTTTAAAGGGGGAAGTATCTGAAAACACATGTCTGCTTTGCAATCATGTCCCCAGGTAGAATCCAAAGAGAGACACCACCCAGATGTAACTCAAGCCAAAAGTCAGGGGCCCTTAAAATCATTCCTGTCAGAAGTAACCTGTATTTGTTTCTCTTTTGCCTGAAATTGGTTGATCCAGAAATTCAGGTCTCCTAAAATAATAGCATGTAGTCAACAAGCAAATTATTCTCCTCTGGAGAATTTTCTCCAAGTGACTTCAGGAGAAACTTTTATGTTGTTTGCCAAGGCACACATAGGTTGTACATGAGCTAGTGTTTCCCTGGGAGCTTCAGGCTACCCACTCTCAGACAATGGAATGACATTCCTGAGATGAGACTCCTTCTCAGGATCATCTGTTTGCGTGGGTCCAAAAGGTACAACAGGTCACACTCTCTCTACAAACAGTAGACTATACTTCCTAAAACTTAAGTCTGGCTGGTTATTCTGGTTAATATCTTTTCATGTCTTCCCACTGCTGTTGGGATAAAGACAAGAACCCTTAAAATGATCTACAAGTCCCTGGATGCTCTGGCCCTTGCCCACCTCTTACACCTGTACTGTACAATTCTCGCCCTCACTCTCCGCACACACCACCCACTTTTTGTTTTCTGGAGCTGCCAAGGCCTCTGGCACCATAGGGCCTGGCCACAAG
>NW_011888822.1:9761512-9775567 GCF_000151845.1 Pteropus vampyrus | reverse complement strand
GGAGTCAACGCTTTCTTCATTTATTCCCCAAGTGATTTTGATAGCCTTCCCATCTCCAGTCACATTCCTCTAAAACCAATCCCTCCATCTCTATCAGTTCTCAGCAGCATCCACCTGACTGTCTCTCTCCTTCTCCAAAATAAAAATAAATAACCAAACGCATAGAAACCAATGCAAACATGTGTCGTCAGTCGCTACCCAATACCCACTACATCAGATCCAAGCTCCTCAGCATCACATACAAGCCCTTTATCACCTGGCCTCTGCTCATCCAACCAGCCTCCCCTCCCAGCACTCTCCCAATCCCATCTTCTACGACCTTGCATTTCACTGCTTCACACCATAATGCAGAATATGTGTTGTTGATTCATTCCTCTCCTCACACCATGCTCCTTTATCCTAGTCCTTCTGGTAGGATCCTACCTGTTCTTCAAAGTTCCACTCTACCTTAACCATTCCAGGACAACTGTCCTCACCTTCTGAGGCTGAACTGCAGTCCCCTGAGAGAGACTGCCTTCATTGCTAGAGGAGTAAAAGTCAACGTTAGAAGGCTTTCATAGCAGAAGCTAATATTTATTGAGTGCTTTCTTACTTGTTCTTCAAGACGCCACTCACAGGCACCCACTTCTGGAGCTGCACTGCATACTTTGTACACATTAATTCATTAAATTACCACAATTCTGAAGTTGGTGCAGGTGCTTCTGCTTTAACTTCATCTATTTAGTCCTGAAAAATGGATGTTCTGTAAAATCAAGTACTCTGAATAACAGGGCATATAGGAAAAAAGGTTAGGGACAGACTCAAAACCTAGGACCTTTGTAGCCAGAGCATGAATAACAACAATCAGTAAAACCTAATTCACCACCAGTTAGTTAAATTTCTACTGGCATTTGCAGCTGGCTTCACAGACAGTTTTAAATCCTGAGACTCCTGCTTCCTCCCTTCAAAAGGTAAATTATGGATGATGCTTCTAGTGTAGACGATTTCTTTAAAAATTAAAATCTGAGTCTGGGTATTGCCTCCTTTATGGGTGCATTGTGTTAATACAGAGAGAAATGTGTTTGTGCTGCTTCTTCTGCACTTTCAACCTCCCTAGGGAGCAGAGCACAGTGGAAAGGCAAGCAGTTCTTCGAGCCCAGATTCCACTTAAGGGGCAGGAAGAGCAATGCTCTGTAGACATTGGGCTGATTTTAGTTTAAGTCTTTATCTATAGCTAAGGTTTCTCTTTAAATACAATATAAGCATAAGGTAAAGCTTGCCCCTGACTGCTTCAACCATTAACATGCTGTGGAAAATCAACCAAAAAGAATTCCATGTTACTCTAGCATGAATTCTTTATTTACCAATAATATTTGAGATATTCACATTAAAGAAACACACTGCAACAGAATAGGGCACACTGATACTGTGCTTATTTTATAGATGAAGAAACTGAGGTTTAGACTAGAGACTAAGTCTCTCCCCAAATTACCTAATGACAGAGCTAGGATTCAAAGCAGGCTGTGTAATTCCAGGTTTGTACATTTAAAGTAGAAAAAAAGGAGAGAGGAAGATTAATATCTATAAAGGTGTCTCCAAGGAGGAAAAAAAAGGAAAAACTGAAAGATCACTTAAAAAGGTAAGCCTTTGAGAGAAGACTAGTGTCTCTGTCTGTCTGTCTGTCTGTCTGTCTCTCTCTCTCTCTCTCTCTCTCTCACACACACACACACACACACACACACACACACACACACACACACACACTTTTAAGAAGAGAATTAAAGTCAGTATTAATATATAAACTGAAGGAAAATGAACAAAATACATATAGAAGTGAATTGCATTTTAAATTCCCCTTGTCCTGCCCCTTACTCACTGATCAGTCATAAACAAACATTATTAGCCTCAACTGGTTTTCTGCTTAATAAAGGAAAGAAAATAAAAGCTACAGACTATTCTGTGACCACAAATCATGGCAGAAATTTTATGTGAGAGGTTTAGTAAACCTGAGAATTAAATACTTTATATATATTTATTAAAGACATTTGTGTAAATAAACTTGAGCGGTCTTGTCAACTCCCTTGTCATCTATTACTAAAAGTTTATGCTCAGTTTCTGCTTAAAAGACCTTCAGGAAAGTCTCAGAAATACAGTACATGACAGCCAGTAATTGATATTACTGTTATGATAATTATAACATAATAATATAATATATATAAATAAAAAACGTAGACAAAATAAGACTATGTAAATAACAATAAAAGAGGTTTTCCAACTCACCTTTTGTCACCCCAAAGGAGAAACTGTTCACTTAAACTACAACAGAGCTGTAAACATCATACGCACCCAGGTTCTTTATCATGACATCTGTTCTGTATAAAACAAAATTAATGTTTCTTTCAAGGGCTTTTAAAGTCCTTTGTTGTCTTCACCTTACCACAAATGAAACTTCAGTGACCTGTAACTAAGCATGTCTCAAGGAAAAAGAAGACAGTTCATTGAATCTCAGAGTTAGGGGATGGGGAGACTGAAGCCCAGAAGGCAACTTCTTCAAGGTCATACTGCAGGTCCACACATGGGCATGGATACTTATGCCCGTATGGCTGATTTCAGGCCTGGAGTATTGATTTAACATAGTGAATGTTTCAAGATCTATTAAAGGGAATAGCCTTTGGTCTTATCTCAAGATAATGCATATAACAAAAATAAGATAAATGATTTAATAGCAAAAATAAATGGCAGCAAGTAGTATTGACTACAAAACACTTGACGTGACATGTTTCTAAAATAATAAATAAAAGGAAAAAGTACAGAAAGAAAAGTTTAAACTTTATATAAATTAAAAGATACAGGAGGGGGAAGAGCAGGATCTAAGACTAGAAAAAAATGAACATATGTAAGGAAGGAGTCATGTAATCACAGCACATTTGAGTCAAAATACTTGGAGACTAGATAAAAATAATTATGCATCTTGATCAGAGACAAAAACTCTGAACACAAATACTGGTTTTCATCAGTTGACTGGCTCTATAAAGTGGGCCCTGGGGCTCAGGGATGAGAGGCTATGGTTAAATGTACTTTGAATCTCTAATTGCCTAAAAATAATAATGCTTTCAAAAGTGAACAGTTAACAAAAATCATATATTGCCACTTATATTTAACCAGAGTTCCAGAACCAAAATTGTCGACTTCTCAGCTTATAAGTAAAAGTTTAATTTCAGAAACAGGGAGAATTTTGATATCCCAAAACCTATTAATTTTTCTTGAAATTTATCTCCAATTTTTACCACTTTCTCCAGAATATTCTATAAGAAGAATTTAACAGTTGCCTGATTTGGCTTTCAATCATCAAAACAACTTCTAAAAATTTTAAGTAATGGGGGTAATTTGAGGGGAAGTTAAAAACTGTGGCCAAAAAATGTCACTATTAAGGGAATCTGCATAGCGAGCAGATTTTTAAGAATAAAAATTCCTTGTTACTGAACTGAAACTCAATAGTTATCGGTTAAAATAATCTTTGTAGATCCCATATACTTCTAGAGAAATTAATGCCAGATCATATGTAGAATCAACTTCCCTCTCCTTTTGCCAAAATATTAACGTTTTGGTCATTTCTCAAGAATCCATTGTGAGGCTCCGTCACTATGAACTTGGTGTGTGTCTCTGGTTGAAACGCTGACACTGATCAGCATTAGTAAGTACTGTGCCAGTGCTAAACACTTTGCAAGCATCATGTCACTTACTTCTCATGGTAACCCTATGAGCTAGGGGACTTTTGTTATCCCTGTTAACATGGACAAGGGAATTGAGGTTAAAAGGATTTCTAATTTCAGAGCCCATGCCCTTACACACGTATGCTGCAACCAGAGAACAGGAGTAGCACATACTCAGACATCCTTGGGCAAGAGTTATTTGAATTTTAATTGAAAAATGGAAACCCGAACAGGAAAGCAAAGTTGATCTAGGATACAAGGTTCATGATCAGTGCAAAAGTTTACAAGCGGCATCTTTGGGTTATTTCTAGTTGTTTCCTCTCACTAGGAGGGAGGTAAGAAAAGTGCATTCGTGGCTCCTATGTGAGCCATGCCCCTTCTGATGCTGGACTTGGGCCTGCATGCTAGGTTAGTCTTTCCCATGGAGCTTCCAAAAAGGAAAGTTTGTTTTATTCCAACTAGGAGGCAAGCTGGCCTATTGCACTGGATGTACTGCCTTCGGACAGAAAACTAATACTGAAAAAAAAAGAAAAGAAAAGAATAGAAAAGAAAGAAAGAAGAACACTTTTTGTCTATGTCAATACTGCAGTGTAAAAGGCAAAGCCAAGACTATGGCCATGTCAGTAAAGACCTTTAATGCCAGAGACTGACGACCAAGGGCCTGTTGTTTGTGAAATTATAAATGTTAGAATCTTCATACTCTGAATAGGCCATTTGGTGTTACCATTTAACTAAATTCAATTTGGAGTAGTCTGAAACTAGAATTTAAATAATACTTGATACTTAAAAAAAAAAAGTTTCCTAAAAAGAAGTAGCTCTTTACCTTTTTTAAAAGTCAAATATTTCAAGGCCCTATTTGATTAGGTGTTGTGCTCTTAGATCTCATTATTAAGAAAATGTCTAAAAATGAGAAAAAAGAAATATATGGCTTAAGAATCAATTCGTGCTGTGTTCATCACAGCAGTATCTACATTTATTTGAAAAAAAAGATGTGCAGTATATATGTAAGTGAGGTATTGTATGTAATTTACAAACATTTGTGGGAAAACAGATTCAATGATGTCTTAAGGCTCCTCCAAAGGAACAATAGTTTCTGCAGCTTAAAGTGTGAACCACTGTGCAATTTTAGAGTTTCTTGTTTTATTTGCAACTCTTCTCTCCAAGATTTGATAGGATTAATCTATTTTTATTAACTTTGCATAATCATGCATATAATGGAATATACCCCCTAAAAAAAGACTAAAGAGGTATTGGATATTTTGCAATATTTACTGATCAATTTTATACAAAGGCAAAATTTCCTTTGCTTGTCTTCTTCCTGACCTCTCTTCTCAAAGTGCTCACCTATTGTACTGCTGTTGGAGATTTGCTATACCTCTTTACATGTTTACTGTAGGTCTAAGAAGCCCTAAAATAAAGAAACTTGGTAGATTTTATTTGCATCAATATTGCCTAATTTTTTTTATGTTTCTTACAAATTAACTTTCAGGTCTCTACAACAGTGATTTTCAAACATGAGCTTGCATTCTAATCAATCCATAGGGATGGCTAAAACAGATTAATAGCTCTTACCCCTAGGGTTTTGGCTCAATAGGCTTGGGGTGGACTCAGGAAATCTTCGTTTCTAAATAACTCCCTGTGAGGCAGAGGCTGCAGGCCTCAGATCATACTTTGAAAAACACTAAGGTGCAGACTACTTTCCAAGAAACACCATTTAAAGTTCTACATACTGTAGGTTCATGTCAAACTAAACGAGGATTTTACATCAAAACTGTCCTTTCAGAGTGTTCTGGGTTTTTTCCTGTGTATGAGATATCAGCGGTCCTAAGAATCAATACAAATGAGCATAATGACCCATATTCTTAACATTATCTTATGAATTCTATCAAGATTATGCCAATTAATGAGTTGAAAATATTCTTGTGGTATGCAATTTTAATATAAACCTGGAAAGCTACCAGGAAAATTGAAATCAACTTTACAATGGCCTACATGTTCATTAACTTATATTATTTTAAGATGATAAAATAATTCATAAACATTGAGAAAATATAGAATTCCAAACAAAGGAAATCATAAATTCTGACAATATAGTGATTTTTCTTCCAGGAAGTCATGCAATGGTTAATATTTTTGCTTAATTTTCTTGCTTCTTATAACTGAAGAAGAATGCAATTTTATAGGCTCTTACGTATTATATGAAGATCGCATTAAATCTCTCCAACAAAGTTTATTAATTCTAACATAATAAATTCATCGTTTGCATTAGAAAATGAGAAGATACCTAAAAAACATGAATTATAATTTAAGTGTACTATTTCTGGTTTAATAAATGGTCAAAAACTAATATCAAAATAGAAAATTTGGGTACCGGGTAAATAAGAGAAAAGGAGGAACATCTGTTTCATTTTTATTATCAGCTGCAAATTCCTAAAAATATACTACAATTTAACTGAGAAAAGAAATTGCCTTAACGACATTAGTGTGGATAAAAAACATATCTAAAACTCCACCAAAAAAAACAGTTTTCAATACCCAGAATGTAAATTTAGCTGCTAGTGAATGTATAGTTAAAGAATCACCTAGGATTAACTAATCTCCTTTTCCTTCAATGTTTTTTTTTTTCACCAAGAACAATGATAAAATTCTTATATATTCCCAAGGTTTTAGACATCTTTAACACACTGGACAGGTGCTTTGTAAGTGTGATATGTGTAGGTTTGAAAAGAAAGTGGATTGAGAGTATGAGTAAGATGTGTGACTAACAAGTCAAGACCTGTTACCATGCTGAGGCTTCAGTGGAAGGCTGCTGGCAGAGATGGGTCCAAATGCCACATTATCAAGGGTGACTCTTCACTGTGTTCTCCTGCCAGAGATTCTTTTTGACAGGAAATATCAATCATACATGAGTTATGTCAGCTAACCTAGGTTCCAAAGCGTTGTAAGAAAGAAAACAATGACTAAACATTTTGGGTTATGTTGTTGTTGTTTTCTTTGGTGGGGAAGAAGGCAGCAGGAAAACAACAGTGTTGGGTAGGTATATGGCAGCATACAAAGATAGCAACTGGAGATGATAATACTTACTATATACAGATGATTGATAATAAGAAACTATTATATTATTCTTCATCAACAACAATAAAGCAGAATCATTTATTGAGAACTTTCCATCTACCCAGCACTGTTGTAAAAGCTTTAGATCTGTGCTGATGCAGAGGCCATCGGTCACATGTGGCTACTAAGCACTGGAAATGTGGCACTGAGGAAATGAACTTTTTATTTTTATTTCATTTAAATCTAAATTTAAAGACATACTCCATTTAATTACTGGAAATCTTTTAAATATGTTTGAAACAACTTGGGTATATAAATCTACTTTTTCAACTCATAAAATCTCATAAAATCTAAACATGGAGCAATTCTGATGAAAATTTAGCATCCATATTGAGATGTGCTTGTAGGTGTAAAATACTCAGTTTTGAATACTTGGTATGAAAGGCTAATAAGAAGACTTACTATGAAAGAAAAAAGGAATTAAAAAATCTTGTTAATTTTTATATTGATTGCATGTTGAAATGATATTTTGGATATACTGAGTTAAAAAAAATTCTTAAATTGATTCCACCTGTTTCTTTTTAATGTTTTCAATATGACTGCTAGAAAATTTAAATCTACTTGTGAGTTTCATATTCTATTTCTATTGTGTGGTGCTACCTTAGGCAAATTATCTCATTTAACCCTTACGAAGACTCTCCAGAGTGCTCTTACCTCCATTTCACAGGTGAGGACACTCGAGGCCCAGAGAGAACAAACACATGCCCGAGGTCACCCAGCTAAGTATTGGAGCCAGCCTAATTCCAGATTTTCAGCTGGGGCTCTGATTATGGTCGCACCTCAAAGCATAATGAAGCACATCAGCTGGCGTTAATGGGAATCTGGCATCCAAATAAAAATTTACTGCGGTGTTTGGATACCAAGACTCAAGGCTGAAGTCATAAGATTTTCATAAATTCAATCTTTTAAGATTAACCTGGCTGTCATTAATATCATCAAGCACTTAACAATGCAGGAGGACCAAAGGCTATTACTACAGCCTGTCTTACCAGATGAAGGATTCAAATTAAATTCCATCAAACCACTCTGAGCCAATACACTTTGACAAGCACCTCACATCCAAAATCTCCAAGAGCCTGGAATTTTTTTTTTTTTTAATTTGCTCCCCCTTCTTCTTCATCAAGAGACAAAAGAAAGCCTAGTAATATGCTGAATGGGGTGAAAGAAAATACAACAAAGTTAATACGGGACTATAGATGGCCCTTCAGAATTTGTAAAAACACAAAAACAAGAGAGCACGTTTTCATCACTGCACAATATTGCTTTGTTTAAAAGCCAAGTCTCAGTCTTGAAACGTGTTGGTAATAAATCAGCAGGCATTATTTTAAATCAACTGGTTTTATGAAATAAGCCAAGAGTTGAAAGAGGCAAGACTAATTACCAACATTCCTTGATGAATTACTTAGCGGCGTGTGCTAAGTCAATGTGTGTCTACGTCTTGATCCCCAATTTTATCCCGTACTTATTTCCCAGGAGGTAAAAAGAACATGTGGCTAATTAAGGCACCGATCTCCACAGCCAGAAGTACCCAAGGTAAGATTTCTTTTGCAAAAAGAAAAGGTTCTTTGCCTGGTACTTATTAATCTAATTTTTACTACTTCACTAGAAAAACAGAGCTAATCTTGTCACCTTTAGGCAGTCTGAACTACCATGCAGTGTTCAGAAAAAATGTTACATATTTGTAATTTAGCCAATAAGAATTTCTTAAGCCTTTCCTAACTAGCAGGAATGTCTCTGGTTTGTCGCTTCTAATTAAGCCTCAACAACATTTCTAGCTTCTAAATTTTAATTATATAAAACTCAGGGCCAACAGGGGAGATTACAACAAAGCTATGCATGGTGGTAAGGTAGTAAAAATCTCAATCTTGATTTTCATATTAGGCCTCTTAACTACTTTTAAAAATTATTCACAACCTATTGAAACAAATCCTTTTATTCAGTTTTAATTTTCAGTACCCACACATCCTTGCTATCTTTCCTATCAGAAAGACCATTAGAGTTACATAATGTGCATAAATAAGTCTAGTAAACTCACCTGACAGAATCGTGCAGCTTAAAAAATTGTGGGTGAAGAGAGCTTTGCTAAGACTCCTAAATGCATTAAAAACACTCACTTTAATTACATTAACAGTGAATGAATATCCCCTCCTTGTAAAAAAAAATAACAACAACAACAAAGCCTTTGACCACTGCCACCTACAATCCCAAAACTCATTCCAGAGGTAACCAGTAGAAACAGTCTGGTATAGCTTCATCTAGAGCCTTTTCTAGGACATCCTCTATTTTTTAAAAGAGTAATTAGGACTCTTATTTTCCTAGGACCATCTCTGTTTTAAAAGCCTCCTACTTCATCTGCTTCGTATGCTCCAATTTTGATTCATCTCATTTTCAGTTATAAATCAATATGCAAAAACACCTAACTTAATAAACGAAATCTGAAAGGGTAGAGTATTGTCAGGAGCTAAATTTTCCTTAAAGTTCAGGCTAATACTCATAGAAGTCAACAGAAGGAGACATATTCAGGGCAAGAGCCAATATTCTAGTACCGATAGCAGCTATAACCTTGCACAAAGCCACTGTCCTGATTTACATATTTTAAACTCAGACACTTATTTTAGTAGCGCAATGTAAAAGTAAATTTTGCTTACACATGTCCACAATCTTTATTGTTCAAAGGCATACCAATGAAAGTAGTCCATCAGTGGTCTTTCAAACCTAAATCCTTCCTTTTAATTGTTGAGATTAAGTAGGTAACATAGTGAAGAAGACCTGCAATCTTTTCATACAGTAATATAAGATTAATTAGAGCTGACATTATTCACGTAAAAGCAAATAAAAATGACCAGAACTGAGTTCCAGTTATAAGTGCTAAAATATAGCAAAAGTTCTAATACTGATGGGGGCAGGGGACTATAAATGCAATCATAATTTCAGGGGAAAATTCATTTTAAAAGATGTGTGAGTCTATCAAATTTGGTATTTAAAATAATACAAATGTATTAATAAAATATATAAAACTATAAAGCATATAAATTATTACAGTGGCCAACAGAATCTTTAGAACATAAGTGATCTTAAGTTACGATCTTTAGATGTTTCAGAAACTTTTACTGTAGTGCTTTTTGACAAAAGTGATGACTATAACTAAACCATAAATAACCACCATGGTCAATGTAGCCAGGCAGTTTTTATATGGTAAGGACACATCTTGGTCTTTCATTATACATATCATAGTGACTCATAGAGACACATTAATTGTTCAATATAGATGGCCTTTAAAAATCCCATATGCTTAAGATAATGTATTCTTCTGTTAAACCTGTGAGACCCCTCTGTAGTTTCTTCTTCCACTTTGCTCTACCATATTCTATTACTGGTGATTCTTTAGAAATGTTTAGAGTACATCCTTAAATTCTGTAGAAAACATACAGGCAGCAGGGCAGGTGGTTACAAGTAGATAGGGTAGGATGTGGAGCCTAATCGCGTGGCCTAGTCGTGTGACCAGAAGCCGGGGACAATTTCCCTATACCTTAGTTGCCCCAACTGGAAGATGGGGCATATCCTACCCAACCCGTAGGAGTGCAACGGGGATGAGATAAAAGATATGAAATATTCAGTCTACCACCCAATTCATCCAATAATTAATGTCACTGCGGTCACTGCCTTCCCTCCTCCAAGCTGCTTTAGTTAGTACCACATTTATACCAGTAATGCTTATACAAATTTTAAGTACAGCCTGGAGCTCCGTAATAAACATTTGCAACAGGCCCCAGGCTACCAAGTCAGTCAAGAGACTGAACACTGCTACTTATCCCTATTAAAGTTTCTCAGGTCATTCACTCTAAGAGAGGTATGACCACCAATGTCTAAGAAATCTGGGCTGTGGAGTTCAGTTGAGCGGTTTCAAATCCTGATTTTACTACTTACTTCAGCAACTTTGGGGGAGCTATCTAAACCCTTTGCCTCAGCTCCCACATCTGTGACATTGGCATGCTAATAATAACTGCTCACTGCCGGACATGGTAATCAGGGCTGCTATCCTAACGGTTCTCCTAGGGAGATACAGACTACCTAGAATGTAAGTTAAGAGTCTTAATAAGTGTTCTCTAAACAACACAAAGAGAAGAGCTGAGAAAGAGGCTGAGTACTCTACAGAAACGTTTCTCAACCTTTTTGCCATCATTGCCCACGTGCCCCTAAGGAGACTTTTTAGACATATTTTTTTTCTAATTGTCTCTCCCTCATCTCCATCCCCATGAAATTTCAACAGGTACATATACTGCACATCTGTTTACGTACCATGGTCCTGTAGAGGGCCGTAAACCATTGCAACATCTAAGATATTTTTGCCCTCCAATAACCAATATTTGCCCTCCTGGGGGGCAAAATCACCCTTTTGAGAATGCTTACTCTGTAGGTCTCATCACATTATGAAGAAGTTACCAATCAGAACCTGATTTTTTTTTTTTTTTTAAAGAGGGCACACTCTAATTTTCTAGGAGTGAAGTCTCACTTCTAGGTCTCAGACCTTACTATTCTCCTTAAGATGTCACTCTAACCTCCAGTAGTATGGAATTATGAGAACTGTATAAATGAAAAGAGAGTACACTTATCAGTATGGCTTCTTTTAACAGCAGAAAAACAGCTGAGCAGGTGCCTTCTAACATAAACTCACAAGATGACTTCAGTTCATTGAGATGCAAAAGACCCTCGTGCCTAAAGAGAAGGTGTCCCTCCCAAACCTGCATGGTGCAGATGCCCACAGAACATAGCTGGCCCCATCCACAACCTGAGGAAATCAAACCACCCAGATTCTATTGTACCCTTTGGGCCCATAAAAATGCCCTTGGGATCATAGGGGAAGAAATCATTTCCATTTTGTGTCAATATTACCAAGTGAACATGTGATAAAGGCTGATATTTCAATGTTTTCAGAAAAGTGGAATTAATTCATAGGCTTAGCTGTGTCAAGGCTGAATATTTTGTATAATATAGTTGCCCTCCAAAGATCTGCCCTTTCAAGTGGACCAGGACTAAAATATCTAAGCAAAGATGACTTTCTTTAGCCAGCATCTCATTGCTAGTTACTAGTCACTAAAAGCAGTGCAAACGGAAAACGACATCTTAAAATTAATCGACATGCATTCACTGAGATTTTTACACTAATTAGCCTATGCTAAGTTTGATTCTATCAAATGTAAGACAACTCTAAGGAGCACCTTCTTGTGCCAGGGGTTCACAAAGCAGCACGGGAAGCAAATGGCTGCCAGTCAGTGCCCATGCAAACTGGCACATTCTTGTAACACTAGAATGATCGAACTGCTTTCGAGACACAAAGTAAGAAGTCCCCACTCTGCTTAAGGAAGAATGGAGTTTGAAACAATCTTCTCAAAAGTAGAGACAACCCAGAAAGAGAAGCAATTCTATTTCTTTTGTTCTATTTGCAAACGTGAACAACGAGATAGGGCTTATGTCTACCTGACCAATATATATGTCTACCTAATATATTTCTTCAGACTTTGCTCCCACAAAAGGCAATTGTAGGTATGGAAAGCAGGTAAGGTTAGGAAGGCTGCATCCTAAACTGTTAACAGCAGCTCCCTCCAGGGACCTAGATGGAGGGAAAGGGTGGGAGGGTGGGAGGGAGGGAGGGAGGATTTCCTATTGCATTTTTCTTCCACACTGTTAAAATTTGTTCCAAGTTAACAAGTATTGTCTATAATTTTTAAAATCAATAAAAATGAGTTTTAAAAAGAAACAAAATTACCTTTTTTGTGCCACTGAACATATCAACGTGATCCTACTAGGAGATTCAACAATTCTGTAGGGAAATGAGGTTTCTCTCTGGGAGAATCAAGAGCTGTTTGTGAAACTTGGAAACTAAGTCCCTTGGTCCCCTGAGAAAGATATGGCCTTAAACACACAGAGTTTGATCCAAAAACAAAAGGACACCAAAGTTTACAAACTGAAACTGAGGTTCACAGAACGTTCATGAAAGTCACACTGACTAGTGACAAAAACACAGACGAACATGAATAAATATATGATGGGCCATGGACTAGGGTAATAGAATTCTCAGATGTCCCTTCTAATGGGGACAGTGCCTCTAGCAACAGATTCCTTTTAACTAAAGGGAGCAAGACAAGCCGATCTGAGACGTGCTGCATCTGTTCCTGTTCCTTGCAGCCACCGTGATGCTAATCAGGTTCCATATTCCCGGCTAAATAAATCAGGAACAAAATCTAAATGCATAGTTGGGTGTGGGAGTAGTCCCTTCTGCTAATCTGTAACCCACCAACCCATCTGTAACTGCACACACCCTTTTTTGAGTTTCTTTATTATATCTAAAGAACACCTTGAAAATTCTACACCAGGTAGATTTCATAAGTTATATAGAAAGATCAGCTATTGAGTCATCTACCCTTACCCTCACGAGCAAAATCTCAAGGAATGTTGGGTGTAGAACAGGGTGACAAGGAAGAACTTCCATCCTGCTTCCCTAGAATAACTATCCATACGGGATGCCACATTAGGACCCTGGAAAAATGTGTTTCTGTATTTGATGAACACAAAGTATCATTTCTAATTCTGCAGCAATCTGCCCAATTTCTTAGATTGTCTGAGATGATTTGGGGAAAAAAAAAATTAAAAAATAAATTCTTTCAAACTACTGAAAATATCCTGAAGTTAAAATCTTTTTTTGTTTACTTTAAATTCATATAACCTTTCTTCTAAGGAGAACAGAAAATTTCAATGTACAATCTATTCCAGAGAGACACCTTGCTTTTCAATTTCTAATCTGAGAAATGTTTTCAAACTATAAGCTAATATCTTCAAGCTATAACTATCAAAGTCCATGTAGGGAGAGAAATTTTGATAAACTTGTCAGTCCAAGGTCAGAGCAACTGGGTGCTCCTCTTATAATCTGTCAATTAGAGAGATGGGACAGTAAAAATATATGCTTGATGATTGTGTAGACAATAACACAGCACTGATACATTATGCTTCTTTAGCTATGAGACTTGATATGTATCTACAAGGTCTGTCCCTGGTTCCTCTGCTTTTGTTTGAAAAGAAGCTATATCAAATTTCAAACCTCAGGTTGGTAAGACTCCTATGTCAATAAAACCCACCTGTACAAGAAATTGCTTTCGTTAATGGTGTTTAATGACTTTTTAAAATTAATTCATAATTTGAAATAAGGTATGTTCACTAATGCAAAAAAATGCATTATGTACTTCAAGTATTG
>NW_011888822.1:9751516-9760062 GCF_000151845.1 Pteropus vampyrus | reverse complement strand
AGAGGATATGTCTAATATGTAAATATATAGCGATAAAAGTAATCATTCCATGTAACCCAACATGAAAATCAATAATAGAAATAAAGCTATTAATTAATTAAATCACTATAGAAATCAGATACCAATCCTGCAAACCTTCGCAAATTTACAGACTGAACGATGATCACAGGAAGAATAAGCAATGCACATTTCCAACCTCTAATATGAATTCAGGAAACTAGACTTTAGTTTCCCTGAAGTTGTGAACAATTTTTAAATATGCTTTATAAAACTTCATATTTTTTAAGCATAACTCTGCTAAAAAATAAAAGGGGGGGGATTAATCTAAAAAACACTAAATTAGCTTTCAAATCAGTCATTCAACCCACTGATAAGTAATGTTGGTAACCTGAGTTTATGTGTGTGATCTTATATCAAGTTCTTACAAACCAGTAGGAGATAGATTTAACCAGGATGCTCTAGCACATGCTAATACGTCTGACTGTACACACCTACCTCAACTGAGAAGCAGGTATGTTCCATTCTGGCAATTTAAATCTTTAAAAATTAAATTAAGAATTTATTCAGGCTGCACTATGAGAAAATATTTATTCAATGTAATCTGCTCTTAGTGCACTCGATTAGTATACTTGATATTGTTTATTCTTTGAAAATGTAAATTCATAGAAAAATTGTCCAAAATTAAGTAAATTAACTTTTTGCATTATAAAAACCATTTATTTTATAAAATTGTGCTTACGATTTAAACTATAAAAGGGAAGAGAAAAACAGTCCACATTTCACTCCCCTTTCTCTAATAAATATTATACAATATTTTCATACACAAAACTTATGAAAATATGTAAACTATTTTATAAAGTATCAAGTCTTTAAGTCTCTAAAGCAATCACTTATATGATACTCTCCTTAAAATTGTTATTGGAATTTCTTAGACTGTCATATGAAATCATATATTTTTATTTGGTCTTTCACTTAAGGATACAAATCCTCATTGCTATGCCAACAATTCTGTTTCTTCATTTTTATGACACACTTCATTACTTTATATAACTGAAGTATAAAAATGCACACAAATGAAGTATAAATAGAGATCAACTATATTCAACATGAAATATAAATTTATCAATCGCTCATTTTTGGTTACATTCAGTCTCCCAGTTCTAATAACTTATTAGTGCTTTAACTTTGGACATAAAGTAAGGATTGCAGCTCAAGCAGTATTACCAAGACACAGAGACATATAAAGAAAAATGGGTATATTATTCAAACCATTTATTATAGATTTTAATTTTAATCATTGTCAAAATAACATATTTGAATAAAAACATTTAAGAATGATGTCCATTTTTAAGATGATATGGAAATGTTTCAACACATTTGCATTTGGATAATTTTCCCACCATGGGATGGATATAACTGCCTTAATAGGACTCCTGATTTCAATTAAATACTTTAATATAATATGAAATATTATCTTTGGATCGGACATAATCCACTACTAGCACAAACCCATGTCATATCTTCTAAAATTTTTCCTTCAGATTTAAAAAGTTGACTATTGCAGTGAATAAAACAGACGTATTTCTCCACTTTTTATTATTTAATTCATACAACTTCAAATAATCTAAAGTATAGACAAAACAATTATGATTCCTGTGAATAGCAGATGACAACTTAATCTTAAATAAGTCTTAAATCTATAAAAAACAGTGATTGTCAACTTCACCCAAGCAGAACAGAAAGTTTTAATATATAATCTATTCCTAAGGGAAGGTCTTGCCTTTACTGAGGGGGAGGGGAAGATAAAATATTCATTAATTGTGGCAATATCCAGAACTTCAATCACAGTGGACTCAAATTTTATGCTAAACTGTTTAAATATTTTTTGTCCTTACAGAATTTCAATTTTTCCATAAAAGTTTCATCATTTCATCACTACATTTTAAAAATGTCTTTGCAAATAAAAACAATTGACTTAAAATTTTTTTAAAAGAATTTCTTTCCTACTTCCTAGTAAGAATTATATATTGCTCACCAATTATAACACATCATCCCCTCTATTTGTTTTAATATTAAACTTTAAATAGTGGGAGATGTTTTTTTGAGCACACAAATGAATGCAAAGACGAACAATGAATCACCGGTGTGTAAAGTCCACATTGTTTAATGAACAGTAACACTCGGGACTCTTCAGAATGAATCAATTAGGTGAATGGGTTAAAAAAAATTTTTTTTTAAGTAAGGGAAGTTCCTTTACTTTCCTTTTAACTTTCCTTGCATCAGTCATATTTAAGAGTTGCAATATTTATCTGTAAACAAGGAATATCTCCCAATGTCTGTGGACACACATGTGAGATGGAATTCTATTCTTAGACTTGTTACAATTTTCCGTATAATTAGGAAGCTATATGTCCCTGATAGAATGACACTAACAAGCTCCTGCAGTTTCTACTCCAGCAAGAAATCAAAGAGACTCAAAACAGACAACTCACTTCAGTTAAAGGATTATGCACTCTGGTTATTAAAGCATAGAAATCTCTTCTACAGTTTTATAACTGAAGAGACTTTCTGAAAGAGTCAGATTCTATAGCTAAGATTATTTATTAAATAAAGAAGAAAATTAAAGAATGGCCATGGAATGTGTTGGGGGAAGATGTATACATAAGTTATTAGAAGAGGCTCATTTTAGATAACCTGTACACTTTGAAACTTTCTCAAAGAAAGATGGAAAGATACCGTTACAACAGACACTTTTTCCTACTTGTGATTTTTCATAGAATATCAACACTCATCCCCATTTAGTGATGGTTACTATTATATTACATTTACAGAGAGCCTTCATCTGTCTTAGAATACAAAGCCATGGAGAAATCAATGGAGCTGGTATTGACAAACATGATTCAGATAGGTCAATAGGACCGAATACATGTTCAGATAAATAAAACACCTAGAAAATGGAAAATGTTCTGGAAGAGGGCTTGGCCCAACCAACAAGAGCGACACTCACGTACCTTAAGGACTTCCATCGGCACCTGGGTGGCAGAGGGTAGGGTGGTGGGCACACTGACGTTTATGGCTGGTGTCTGACTCACAGGCACTCTCTGTTGCATGAACTGGGCCGCCTGCAGCTTCTGCTGCTGCTCCCTGCGCTCCTGCTCCTGCATCTGCTCACGCATGAGTTGCTGGCGTAGCAAGATGCGTGATGTCATACTGGAGGAGCTTATTGGAGGCTTGGAGGCCCCAGGATGCTCCTCGGAACTGCTGTGGGAAAACCAAAAAATGTACATTTAGTTTCCTAATGAGACCCTTCATTTGCATTTTGGGGTACCCTAAATTGCACCAAACTATGAAATGAGCTTGTGCAAATATAATCAAGTTGCAGAATAGTACTCCACATAATCGAAAATCAAGAGGTGACAGGACTGAAGTCATTAGTAGTTGAATTAAAATAAGTCAGCTTGATTACATCTAGACATTTTTATCATGCAGCTTAAATTGTTTTTTTTTTTTTTGACATTTTATACCGCATACTACTCATCACCACCAAATATAGCGCCGCCATACGAAGTGCCAAGAAGCAATGCATCTTAATGGCACCCAGATTTCCACATTTAAAAATAAATTGCTTGATTTGCTTTTTTATAACTGAATCTAACCCAATAACTACTTCTATGTTATTCGAATTCCCTGAAGATGTCTAAAATGTTTACTAACACAGATGTGTTTAAAGAAAAGCTGAATTTTGCCATGGGGAAATTTTTCTATGATATGGGAGGTAAAAATCATTAATGAAAGAAACATCTGGACCAGAATGTTAACACTGAACTCGACCTCAGTCTTTAGGAAAGAGGGCAGAAGACAAGCTGGTCTGACAAACCAATTCTTCTCTGCCTGGCTTTCTTTGTACCATCTTTTCTTCCAACTCATGATGGTATGCCCTCTCCTACATGCACTCTGCAAGTTCCCCTTGAGGCCTATTTCTAATGGTTTTGGGATTTAACTCTCTCCAAAATTATTTTAAATGCTTAAATGTTACTCATAAGTTAAAAAGAAAAGACTTCCTAATTTGCCTAAATATGGTTTTCAATTGCTTATTTTGCCAGTTCTATGACATCGACCAGTTATTAAACCTTTCTTTGCCTTTATCATATCCAGGAAAAAGAGACAGCA
This sequence comes from Pteropus vampyrus, assembly GCF_000151845.1. Classification (NCBI taxonomy): domain Eukaryota; kingdom Metazoa; phylum Chordata; class Mammalia; order Chiroptera; family Pteropodidae; genus Pteropus; species Pteropus vampyrus. Next base: position 9,755,892 of record NW_011888822.1, on the reverse strand, counting down.
ATAGTTTTTTGTTCAATTATCCATTTATCAAAGTAGGAGGTGTTTTTAAAATTTCTATTGCAATCATTATATTTTAAAACCATAGCTCATAGGGATTTTGTGAGGATTAAATAAAAAAATAAACAAACTAATTCACATAAATCCCCTCGTACAATGAGCACCATGTAGTACTGCCTCAATAAACAGTCACTGTTGCTATGATTATAATCTAGAAAATTAAATTTTTTATTTCTAGCAATAAAATTTTCTAAAAAATGTTTAGGGCAAACAGTACAAAACCTTAGCACCTGGAAACAGAAAAAAGTAACATTTGAGAAAATATTCACTGTTCAAGGAAAGCACCTTTAGCTTCCTTCCTTGAGTATAAATTCCAGTATTGTCTTTACTTTTTAATAAGAGTCAAAATAAAGCCTTTAAATCATTGACCATCCTCATAAACTCCTTTAAGATAAGAACCTTCAACTCTGCAGATAATGAACATGCTAAAGAATGTGTTTCACCCTCATACAGTTCCAGAAAACTACCTAATAAACATTATGCTAGCAGTTTACTTACTACTCACCACAGGAAACTGTTTCAGTAAATTATGATAGGTTCGTATAATGTAATACTAAAAATGGTGTAGAAATATATTTATTGTGCTGAATAAAAACTACACAATACTCCAGATGCAAAATAGTATTCAAGGTATGATACAATTTTTAAAAAATATTCACTATGTGAAAAAATATGATAATGTTACTCTGAGCCATTGCTGGTATATATTATCACAATCCTTTAGAGAACAATTTAACAATATTACCAAAAGCTGTAAAATTATTCATACAATTCGATTAAAAAATTTCAATGGCAATTTTCTTATGAAAATAATTCAAAATGTAGAAAAGTTGACATTACAAATCTATTTTCAAATTACAAAATATTCTGAACCACCTAGATTTGACCCCTAATATGAGAATAGTTAAGTAAATTATGAGAGGAGATACGGGTTAAAGGATACAAACTTTCTGATATGAGATAAATTCTGGGGATCTAAAGTACAGCATGGTGGCTATAGATAATAACACTGCTATACATACTTGAAATTTGCCAAGAGAGATCTTAAATTGTTCTCATTACAAAAAATAAAATAAACGGTAACTGTGTAAAGTGATGGATGTATTATTTAGCTTGATTGTAATCATTTCACAATATATACATGTATCAAATCATCACATTATATACCTTAAATATATACATTTTTTGTCAATTATATCTTAACAAAGCTGGGGAAAAAATAAAACCATTTAAAAGATTTAAGCATAAAATAGGTTAAAAAAGTAAATCATAATACATGAATGATACATGAACTTGATAATATACTATTCTTTTAATTACACAACTACAGAGCAAAGTGAGAAATGCATATAATAAGAGTAAATTAAAAAGTAGGATTCAAAACTGTATTTACATTCTAATTTAAAGTAAGTAAAGTATGCGTATGCTCACAAATACACACACATGACTGTCAGGGACTATATAATTAAAGTTGCCAGAGTGGGAGTGGAATTACAGGTAAATTTTTTTTTACCTTTTTCCCCTAAACTAAATAAAACTATAATGATTTTTTTAAATGACACCAATTTAAGAACATAAAGGAATGACTTGAATGACCAAAGTCACCATTTGGTTAGAAGAAAGGAGACTGGATCCATCAATGACCATATTTTGAGAACAGGACGGGAAAGTAGTGACTAATCCAGCATATTGGTTCACTTGGAAATCTTTAGCATCCCAGAAGAGTTAAATCCTTTTTCCTTTAGTTTCCTACAGACACACACAGATTGAACAATCTTGATACCCTGCTTATGATTTTAATATCAGAATAAGAATACTCAGGCATTACTCAAAATAATCTATTCACCAGGTTAAGTTCTACTAAAAGAGCATCAAAAGAAAACATACTTTCCCCCTTTAGTATGTGTTCAAAACCAAAATGTACTTTCCTAAATCAAGAAAAGAAGGGCGGGGGAAGGGTAGGGAGGGGCGGGTATTTAAAATAAATAAATAAACGGTCTTAGTATTCAAAGCCTGTCAGGTTAAAACATTCCCAGAGAGGCTGATCCTTTTGATAAAAACAGGAGCAAACCTTTGTGCTGTAGCAAATGCAGCTGTGGAATAATCGCACTAATTAGCTGCTCAAGACAAGCCATTGGCTGTAATACGGAGGGAAAAATCCTTTCAATTAACAGTAAAACATTCTTGAGACATGTTAAATTAAAATTACTAGTTATCAACTACATTAAGGTTTCAGACTTTAAAGTCGACAACAATATAATTTAAAGCATTTACTGAAAATATCCCGTCAGGAAAAAAACACACGTATTTATACAGTAGACCCATATAAATAAATGGAAATCCCACTAAAGAAAATCTAGCAGGGCTCGTTAATTGACATTAATAATAAATCTCACCCCCTACACACATACATACACACACACATACACAAAAACCATGCAAAGGAAGATTGTAGTCACTTCATTGCACATACTCCCTGCAGGATATTTCTACATCGTTAAGATGACTCCCGGATTCTCAGCTTTACTTTCGATCTTTTAAACATCCTTTTCTCATAGAAATAATTGAATCTGCAATTATCACCTTACAGATAAAAATAAAGATATCTACACTTCCAAATGTTAGCAAGACGAATGAGCATAATGTTTTAAACTCAAAATCGAGGTTTACATGAGACCATTACAGGTGGCCACAAAGTGTATTTTTAAAATGAAGACCTGGTATTTTAGACACTAATAGCAAGCAAAGAGAGCTGTCCAAATGAATGTATTTAATTTTAAAAGCTAACTGAACTCATCCAGGGCCCAAGAAACTCTATCTGTGTTAGATAATACTAATTCCATGAGTCTGATTCCTTTTAATCAGATTATGTAAAGGTCATTTATTCAATAAATAGTTGAGTGTTTCCTCTGTGCCAGGTGCTGGGAATACCTGGTTTCTAATCTCATAGAGTTTAAAGCCATGGTCATATAATTTTTATGAGATGCCTTAAAATTAAGTCAATTATCTAGATTATCTGACTCTTATCTAGTTCCACATGGGCAGGTATGGATCTCATCATAAGAAATTACTCTTTGAAAGCCAGTTGAAGAAGAGGAAAATGCCTTTACTGGCACTCATCCGAATCACTGAAGCCAGACACACAACTTCCCTGAGAACTGGGAATTGCTCAACAGTGACTCAAGGAGATGGCCATCAATTGGGCTCAAATTCTAGCAGTTACTGCCGAGCATGGTGATATTTACAGAGCAACTCCACTTCTCTGAGCCTCTCTAAAATGCTCCTCCCCAAGGTACTGCATTCACTGAGTACTCAACCTACAGCTGCACTATGGATGCTAGGTAGCCACTAAATGTAATGAGTTCCTACCCCAATGGCCGAATTTACTTTTTTAACTTTCAAAGCTTCTCCTTTCCCTGTGATGGTAGAGGTGTGTGGACATGCGCTCCAAATTATCTGGTATATTCCTAAATTCAAATAGTTAATTCCACTACCTTCATTAACCACTTAAGTATATCATAAATTCCATTCAACCCATTACCCCAGCATCCAAATGACATCTACCCGAACACTCCTCACCTTTGACAATGATGCCAAACTCCTTAGGCAGACCTAAGAATCAGTTTTTGGTTTCTCCATATCAGGGTCATCCCAGATAGGAAACTGTTGTCAGTTGAAATTTAGTCTCTAGGCTGAAGGAACTGATAAACTTTTCCCTGTACTTCCTCTCATCATTTCCTCAGGCAGAATCCAGTTCTGCGACTTACTAACCCGTAGTCATGCCCAAGTTAGGCTATCTCTGAGCTTCGATTTTCCTTATTTATAAAGAGTGTTTAATACATCTGCCTGTCAGCACTGTGATGAGGATTAAAATATGTAATAGATGTAAAAAAACTAAGTGCAGTGACTGGAACATATTCCAATAAACTGGAACACAGTTCAAAAATTAGTAGTAAAAAATAGTATTAAACCATGAACATGCTAATTCTTTCCCGATGTAAGAAGGCAATTTTTATAAGCCTATATGCAATTTTGGACCATAACAGATTAGTCTTTTAAGGTTAGGTAATCCCTATTTAATTCAGAGAACATGACAAAGTTTTCAAGAGTGGAGAGAGAAGGTAGTTTATCCTGCAATTATTTCATGAGTCATAAAAATCCTGGCATTTTTCTCCGGGAAAAATTAATCTTCACTATAATCATTCAGTTGATAGAGCTCAAAGCCTAGCATTTGCCTGCACTAGGGTACAATGTAATTCTATACAGGAAACCACAATGGCTGATGTTCACATCCACAGTGGAGATACAGAAAGGGACAA
>NW_011888822.1:9735365-9749756 GCF_000151845.1 Pteropus vampyrus | reverse complement strand
CCTTAACTAAGAGCTAAGAACAAAAATGTTTAAGAGATCTCTGTAGTATATGAACAATGTACTTCCAGGCAATTTTCACTATCAGATTTTTTTAAGTTGGTTATTTTCACCACTCCCAAAGAGTTTCTCACTTCTATACACTCCAGTTAAAGAGAACGTCAACCTCTTACTAAAAAATATTTTCATCCAAGGATATGAGGATGCCATTTCCTCATTTTATGACCACAATTGATCTCCATTTTCCACAGATGCCACTATGGGTTAGCACACTCTTAATACTCAAATCCCTTTGAGAAATTGTCTCTGCAAGTCAGACTACCAAAAGGCTAAAAAGCAGATGAAGTTGAGATGCCCCACATTTAAGCTTTCTGTCTTTCATATCAAGCTTCCTTTCACTAGATCACACTCTAGAATTCTTGCTTACTCTGCCCAACTATGGAATTCTATTCACACCTAGCTGACATGTTTTTAAAGACTCCAAAAACTCATTCACTATAAAGTGTATGTAATTGATATAACATGGCATGATACCCCACCTAGAGTATTTTAAAAGAAAGAACTTCTTTAATCCGAAACTTTGACAATCTAACGACAGAATTCAGACATCCGCGTTAAAGTAATTGGTAGGATCTTTTTAAAGACAGAAAACCATTCTAAACTTACTCAAATAACTGCTCTAGGTATAGGATATGCTCTTGTCTTCTTGTCTAGACAACATTATAACAGGTCAGAGAAGAGTCAAAAGCCTTAGGCTGCCATCACTTAGCAATTACTACATGTCTAGCAATATCTATCAAATTTGCAATACTGTGGGGAAATCAAGACAGAAGTACTAACTGTGGTCTCAGGAGCAGCGAATAGGTACACCTGTCATGGTGTAGGAGGCAGCCTTACAAATAGTAGTGATGATTTACGGGGGTCACATGTTATTCATACTTGCCCAGAATCCTGTCCAACTTCTTTGGTAAAGTACCCTGATTTCACTTTTAAAAAACAGATTTTTCACTTTCATTCATGAGGATGTAGTGGTGCTACTAACTCCAGACACAGAAACACGCTCTAGGCTTGACCAATCAGCATATGCATCAAATGGGCTTGTGCTCCAAGATGATCCAATAAGAGTCAGCCCTATGCTTTTGACAACAACTACTGGGGTAAAATAACTCTTTACACTAAGGTTTGGAAAGATAGTAGAATGTAGAATGTAAATCTGGAACTTCCTGAGCTTATCTGGAAAAAAAAAAAAAAAAAGCCAAACTAGATACAAGAGTAATGTGAGTTAAAAGAGTGAATGGAAAACTGAGAAGGAAGAACAAAGAAGGAGTCGATATTTGGATGACAGTGAGAATCTGAATCAAACCATCCCTGACTCCTTGATAAACCTAGATAGTAGATGTTGATTTACAAGGGCCAATCAATCTCTGTTTTTGCTTAAGCCAGTTTAATGTGTTCTGGTATACCACAGCTGGGTTTTTTGATGTCTTAGAAAATATTAGTTACTCTGAGGAAAAAAAAAAAAGTACCAAAGTTTCAGCCTAAGAGCTGCGACTCAATCTAGTATCCATTTTCCTATTTCCTCCTTGTTTTGGCTGGTATTCTGCCAAATGCTATAACATTCTCCAGCTTTCTAGGAGCTAGACTGGCTTCATGCCTAACTTCTGTCAATGAGATTTAAGAAAAAATGTTATATGGTACCTCCAGAAATTCTCCTTGAAGAGATACACCTTATTTGAACCTTCTCCCATCGTGTCCCCTGGAATTTGGTTATAATGGCTGGAGCTCCAACAGCTATTTTGGACCATGAGGATGAGGCCCTGAACTTAAGGACGGAGTTGAAATATACCTGGTCCTTCATGACGTGGTAGATAGTTCCATGAGGACAGGAGTTTTTACATTTTTATTCATATATAGATTTTCCAGCACCTAGAAGAATATTTGGCACATAGGAGGATGAGATAAATACCTCTTCAAAAGGCAAATTTGGTGTCTCTATCCTAACAAATATCTCACCTCAGAAAATCAGATAATACTGGAACCTTAGCGTTGGAAGAACTTTAATCAAACCATTTGTTTAAATCATACAATTACACACAACACATTTCTCCAAGGAGATCTGAGCTCTAAAGACTTACTGTATTTCTTAATTCTAAGAAAAACTTTTCCTCCACATTTTAAGACTTTCCAAGTCAGAGCAAATCTTATAATCGATGTATATATTCAACAGAGTTTTCCCCTGCTCCAAACAATTGCCTTATAATAGACAGTAAATATGACGCAGGAAAAACATTTGACAGACAAATATTGTATAGCATTGAACTATACGTGGCCCCTCAAAAGCTGAAATTATATAGTTCGGGTAATTCAGAAATCTCGGCATTGGAGAAATCCATCAATCAAAAAGCAGAGAAAGAAACATCAATTCATTCAGTATCTTAAATGAAAATCTATAAAACATAACAGAAAAAAGCAGAAACGCTGGAGCCAGTATACCTAGATTTGAAATGTTGGCTCTATCATTTTTCAGCTATATGACTTGGGCAGTATTTTCCATTTGCCCAAATCTCAATTTTCTCATCTGAAAAACGGAGGTAAAACAAAGGTGCCTTTGTCATTGAGGAATTATGAGAATTCAATGTGTTAACATAGGTAAGATACTGAGAATGGTGGTCAACACACCATGTAGACAAGTAAAAGTTAGGCGATAAATTCTTCTCTGCTATGTTTTAAATTCTGCATTGGCATCACCTGAGCATCTTACCATCTCAAAACTAGTGAAAACTGACAAGTTATTTTCTAGGAAGTCAAAACTCTTAGAACGTTGCTGTTTATGCTATGGTGTTCCTTTGCTTTCCTAGAGAAAAATATAAAAGGAACAATTAATTCACAATGTGTGCCTTCCCTAAAAGAACAAGCACAAAGAAGTTAATGGGCAACAGCTCAGTGAACAAGTTTTGTCAAAGATATGTGCTAAGAATTTCATTCTGAAAAATTATAGGGAAGCATGCTCCTATGGCAAGTATTTGTTATCCGCAACAAAAAATTCAAAATAATTAAGCAAAAGTAGTTGAAATTAAGAATTAATTTTGGTGTACATCAAGGGTGACATCACCACTGTACTTATGCTACATCAGAATATGTTTTTAGCCACACGACATCCATTAATTTGCTTAAAATTAATATTTTAAAAATTATTAGGTTATAGAGGACATTCTTATGGTGTATGAATCACAAGGAATGGCTATTACCTCCCTAACTATTATCTGATTTACAAAGTAGAAATTTATAACATTTCTAGAATAATGACATTTTAAATACATAATTATATATACTTTGTTCATGAAAATGCTCTATCATTTTAGAGAGATAAGTAAACTGTTTTAATGAAATACAGAATGAAAAACATTTATAACAGTAAACTTAATACAGCAAAAACAACACAAGAAATTAGAAATCATTTTAAAAGCTTCTATAAGACCTTTTAAAGATGTGTCTATTGAACATTATGAACTTTAACCATGCTTAAACTATGAGAATTTTATTTTTTTAAGAATCAAATTCTCAAAATAGTTCTGCTACATTTAGTATTTTTCCATTATTCCTGCCGTCTTTAAACACACCTTCACAAGCTGCTGAACATAATGCATTTCTGACTTAATCAGAACCTCTCTCATGACCCAGGAACGTTCAGTAAATAATTATTAAGCTCCAGAGGTGGCTTTTGCATAAGGTGATTTGCTTGAATGCCTATTCACTTAGGGACACAGCTTTCAGCATTGGTTTCAAATCTTATCACCTAACATTGAAAGTAAATGTTAAAGAATGTAGGGAGAGTTAGCATCCATTTGTATTTCTCCATTTTAGTATTTCTTTGAAACTGACAGTTTTAAACATATTCTACGTTTACATGCCGGGCAGATGATTCTGATGTTTGGATGTTTTGTTTTCCTCTCAAAGAAAAGGAAAAAAAAAAAATCAATATACAGAAATGCAAAGGAGATTTTATTAATGCTACTGCTACTATTCCAAAATAGGAGAGAGCAAAAATCCAAAGTGTCTGCAATGGGACAGTTTTAACAAATGTTACCATTAAGCATACGCTTTTTCCTGAAGAAAATCCTTTTTTAATTCATAACAAAGCTATACTGCAGTCTAACTTGTAATCTTAAATCAAGCTCTATTCTCAGATTTTTGAAGCAGTCATTTTTTGGCATTATTAATTTAAGACCAACATTCAATTTTAAACAAAATGGCAAATCTAAAGGGCTAGCATTCTGATTTCCCCACAAATTAGTTGTTCTTGTCATATCTACCTCCTCGAGGTTACAGCTCAAGCTAATTAAAGCCATAGTCACAAAGTAACAGTTCCAGTATTTTTACCTCCCAATAAAACCTTCCCTTTCGCTGTCCTCCCCCTTAAAAGAAAAATCACTCCTGTTAAGTGGTCCCGGGATTATTTCCAGAATAAAACTTCACTTACAGATATAAGCTTTCAAAGGCGCAGGGCATGAACATCTGAACTCTGAGCGCCTCCATCTTTTTTCCTTTAAGGTGTTCTGCAAGCCCTTGGCGAAGAGTGAAAGTCAAAGTTAGTTCTGGCACTGGCTGTGTCACTAGGGGTGGCTCCTGATAAGGCCCTGGAAACTCCAATCCAAACACAGCTCCTGCTAGAAAGGTGCCTGGTGTCTGTCTGCAATAGCAGACCTGTTTAATCCAGTACCTACTGTACCTGCAGGACAAAAATGCTGCCTCACACTACAAAGGGGGCTACACAAGGACCCAGGCTCAGCCAGAAACCAACCAGCAGCCAGACGAGCACCTTGGGATGCTTACTTAGCCCTCCTGAGTGCAGGTACCGGGTGAGGCTTGCAGCGGCTGCTTGTTATTAGAGAACTTGAAAGGAGAGGTAATTTCACATACCAGTGAAATTTTAACACTTAACAGTTGCAGAATCAAGGAGGGTTGTGGGGTTGCTTGTGCCCCTTCTCAGTTGGGAAGATCTTGGGCATCAGCTCATCACACATCTCTAGCTGCTTTGCATCCATTAACAAGCATTTTTTGGAACTAGAGCCTGATAAATGAACATGCTTTCCTGCTGACAGGCTAGAGATCCAGACAGCATTTCTTACCCTCAGACCCCAAGAATATAAGAAGGGCTATTCCTGACCGGTCCTGGTGGGAGTCAAACACAAGCTGCTTCTAATTGTGGGCACCATCTTTTAGGACATACACAGCTTTAGGCTGTAAACCAGTGCCTTCATAGACTGCCATCCAATTAAATTCTGAACACACTGGTATACAAGGAAAAAAAAACAAAAATACATGTTCTTAAAAGACACTTTAAAATTCCAACATAATAACATCAATATTATCAAATATTGATGCACCTCCTACAGACTCAGCACACCAAAGATGTCCCACAGAGTTATGAAAATATGTATCTTTCTCTCTACATACAATCTAAAGGTCAGAACAAAGACATCTGACATTGACAAACCGTGTACCCTGAGCAAATTACTTTTCCTCTCTGTGCCCAAGAGTCTCCCAAGTAAATGGCTGGAAAACAATGCAACCTCTATAAGCTATAATCAAACTCGAATGCTATAATATAATGAAATGATCTTATTTTAAGGTTCCCTTTAATAAAAGGAAACATCCAGCCAGGAGTCTCAGATAAGCTATTTCTGGCTCTTTTATTCTTTGTTCATTTTCCATTCATTAATTCATTCATTCAACTGTTTAATACATACTTATGGAATACCTACTATGTCCCAGGCACTGTATAAATTCTGAGAGTTTACAGTCTTCTATGACACAAATATCAAACAATCACTCAAATATGTAATAATACATGTGATAACTGCTACTGCAAACTGGAAAAGCTTAAAATGTAAGGGCGAAAAAAAGCTTCCCTTAAGGCAGGGACATCTGGGTTGAGATCTGAGTTGGGGAGCAGTTGAAGGGGTACGGCGGGGGCACAAAAGAAGAGTCTTTTGAGCAGTGTAACAACATTTGCAAGAACCCTGGGGTAGGAAGTTAGAAGGAAGATCCGTTGTGGCTAGAAGACAGAAAATAAGGGGAAAGTGTGGCATCCATGAAATCAAAGCATCAACCAAGGCCAGACCATGCAGGATCTGGTAGGCTATGGAAAGGTAGTTGATGTGATCCAATATGAGCAGAAACTATTGAGAACTTGTAAGCAGGAGAGCAATGGGCTCAGATTTGAATTTTTAGAAAGGTCCCTCTGGCTGCTATATGGAGAACCAACTGGAGAAGGCAAGACTGGCTATGGATACTGCAAGGTCCTGGTAGGAGGCAATGATAGCTCATGGGTGGGGGTGGGGCAATGAGGGGAGAAGGGAGAGAGAAAGGGTGGAGAAAAGTAGGCAGACTAATGGAAAAATTAAAGACCAATATGTAAAAAGAATAGAAGTGAAGTGGGGAATCTAGGTCCCTGATACAATAATTGCATTCATTACCAACAGTTATTGACTACTTCCTACATGCCAGTATTCTGCTGCGTACTGGGTAAAAATACGACTAAGGTGCTACAGTACTCCCTTTGTCAACTAACCGCACCTCTCTTCCTCCTGCCACTAGCACAGTATAGCATAAAAATTAACAATACAGGTTCTAGTATTAACTTGTCCAGACTGAAATCCCACCACTTACTAATTCTGCGACCCTGTGCAAATTACTAAACTTTCTATGTGCCTATTTCTTCACCTGAGAAAGGGGAAATGCTAAGTGGCTACCCTACAGATTATTGTGAAAGATGAAGGAGCTATATGTAATGTGTTTAGCATAGCCTGACACATAATAAAGCTCTCAACTGAAAAATAGCTCTTATGTTTATGACATGGTTAGGCTTGTTATCCTGGATTCACATTGACCAGAAATAAAGTAAAAGATCAAGGAAAATAGAAAGGGCAGAAAATTACCAGACCTTTAAGAGATTATGTCTGAAAACACCGAGCTAGACTCCCTCCCACCTTGGACACTATTTGTAACTGCATTAAGTTACAAGGTACCCAGGTATATTTTAAAATTGAAACCCTGATTTATTACACGCTTACACACAGAAAAATCTGTACCCTCCATGGGCTCTCAAATGTTGACCATGAAACCAATGATATCAATTCCAGCCTTTCCAGGAGAGGACACAGTATGGTGCCAAATGCTCCCCAGACATGTTCAGACAATGACATCACCTGACTTTTTTATCCTGAACAATCCACTACCCGAAGAAAGTCATTGACCATTTACATAAGTGTTTAAATAAAATTACTTTTAAGGGGCATGTGTTCAACTTATTAATGGTATTTTAGAAAGTTCTACATTATACCAGTGCTCTTCGAGAATCTTCTTGGACACTGCAATGAAATGCCTACCAGCAAATGGACTAAAGCTTGACTTAAATGCGCACATCTGTCTCTATCTATAAAATTCATGAAATATTACATACTTTTTCCCAATACTGGTCCTCAAGTAGTCATCCAATTATTCAACGAATGTTTTCTGAGCAGCAGGAACATGGTAAACCATGTCTGATTTACCATGCATCCCTAGAACCTAGTAGAACAGTCCATCTTGATATTGAATAAATACCTTTAAAATGCATTTATCTATAATATGTGAGCAATTCCCCTGTGCACATTTGTACTATCTAGATGAGCATCCTAAGTGCATATAGAAATGTATATGCATATGTATACACCCCCTACACACACACCTACATATATAAACCCTAAATTTAAACACAAACTAAGATATGATAATGGAGAAAAGGAAGAAATAATATTTTAAAAAGTGAAACACTGAATGCAAAATAAAATTACCTGTACTCTAATGCATTTCAAATCTTAATTACTACCCCTCGCCCCAATTTCCAGCAAATCAACCAGAGTCATCAAAATTCTTACTGACCTTTTCACAGATGACCTCGACTAAAATGGAACTTAAAGCTATCAACCATTCAAGAGAGAGCCGACTTGTTCTTTGGATACTAAATTTGGGCATTGGACTCTTTTTTGGAAGGAAAAATTCAATCACTATGTTGAACAGGTTAGAGAAGAGATAAGAGGTTTTACCTGTTATCCTGTCCAAAACTCAGCTGAAGAAAAGCAGAACCACTGCTTTATCACAGTCAGAATTCTTCTTATTCTACTTGGCTGTCAAATGTTTTATTGTCCACAAAGCACTCAATTTTCTTATATCTTCTCTTTTGATAGTCATTGCTCTTTTCAGTAACCACACACTTTCACTCTGCAGCCTCATGGTAGTTAATAAGGGCTTACCATGTGCCCAGCACTATAGTGTCCCACGAACTAGCTCCTCCACACCTCTGAGGAAGCATCTACTCGGTCTGCACATGTTTCCTATGACCCCGACCAATGACTCCAAACCTGTATTCCTATCAGAAGCTCCAGGGACCCTTCTCCACATACCACCCCCTTAAAATCAACTCAGGAGCATTTAAAAGCACAAATGTCATAAATTTTTCCCCAAACAACTGAATGAAACTCTCCAGGGGTATGGTTTGGAATTCTCTATATTTTTAAAGATTCTCATAAAAGTCTGATGTAAAGTCAGGCCTGGGAACCAGTAATATATAACATATTATAATGTATATAACTATATATAACATATTCTATGTAAATTACCTCCCTAAGAGTGGCAAGAAAACACCCAAGAATGTAAGCTCCCTTGATTTGTTGAATAAAGAAGGCTTTTACTCTACTATTTAATTCTTTAAACTGTCCACTTGGAATTACTGTGGATATGCTTTGAATGTTCATTGAAAGCTTTATTATCAGGTAATTAATAGTACCATTAAAGTGGTTATAAAACTTAAAAGAGTACTCTCAAGAGTAACAAACACATCCCCTCCTCTTTCCACATGCCATTAAGCTAATAGTCAAAAGAAAGTAAGATGCCACTGAAAGGCCCTGCAACTCAAACATTTATTGATTCACTCAGCATGTGAGAGACACTGTTCTCACTGCTGCGGGGAAGACAAAAATGAAGATGCAAGAGAGTTAGCTTTTCAGGGGCTCACCCCCAGAGAAACCTAAAACTCACATACACATGCCAATCATCTATGGTAAGAGCTGGGAGGGAGGACAGAATGCCTGCTCCAGAACCCATACACATGGCCCTGGCTTTTCTTTATCTTTCAGATGAGGTTTTATATTTCTTCCCCAGGGAAGTCTAAATTGGAAACACTTACTTCTGTTTTTTGCTCTCTCAGTATATGTTTGTTTTCTTTTATAGCACTTAATCCAATCTGTAATCATTTCATTTGTTTTAAGTATCTTTTATCCTTGAGGCCAGGCAGAATCCTTTGTATTTTATTTTTTCTCAGTGCCTGGCATATAGTAAGTACTCAATAAATATTTTCTGGAAGGAAAGAAGGAAGGAAGAAGGAAGGAAGGAAGGAAGGAAGGAAGGAAGGAAGGAAGGAGGGAGGGAGGGAGGGAGGGAAGGAGGGAAGGAGGGAAGGAGGGAAGGAAGGAAGGAGGGAGGGAGGGAGGGAGGGAAGGAGGGAAGGAGGGAAGGAGGGAAGGAAGGAAGGAGGGAAGGAGGGAGGGAAGGAAGAGCGACAAAATAGCAAAGGATCAGTTAAGAAAGGGCCTATGAAGTATAATTTGAGAGGGACATTTAATTAATTAGGAAGGAAGTCAACAGGCTTAAATGAGGCACAATTGTATACTCTTTGTTTGGAAGTTTTAGTTGCTAAACACAACTCACATTCCATAAAGTATTGGGATACAAAGCTACAAGGAATTGGTCTATCAGTTCTATTTTGAAACCCTCACAGCTTGACTGAAGGAAATTTTTAATGACTACCTATCTGCAGAAATAACTGTTCAGTACCACTCAATCACCTTTAACTCTTCCATCTTATTTCTATTTTTTTCTACTACCAAGAACAGATCTCCCGGTAACAATGATGATACAGCATCTTCTGCAAGACTGCCAATTGTACCTGGCACACAAGGATGTCCTGTAACACTGAGAAGGAAAATGCAGACAAGACCAAAATGACCTCAGGTAAACTTGATTTGGGCTCATGCCAACATTATTTAAATACTTTTCAGATGCTTATACAAACAAAAAAAAAATTAATGTTTTTTAAAACTGTTTAGAAATATCTGTCCTGAGAATAAAAATAGGATTTACAAAGAGGCACCCCAAATTCTGTCTAAATTTTTAAGCAATTGAAGGGAGAGCACATGAAATAATAGCTTGGTCTTTCATTTAATATAATAATCAATACAACACATTAATTCCCTAGCTTGAGCTCTTTGATATTCTCTTACAGCTCACTTCAAAAGAAATACTTGCTACTGCATTAAAGACGATCCAGAGGCTATTTCTTTGTCATCTATAAATGGCAATGATGTATTTGCAATAAGCAAACCACAACCTACAACATAAAACAAGATCATGATATAACACAAAGTTGGGGAGGGAAACGCTGAGATTATTCTACTTTAAAGGCAATTCAAATAACAAATTTAGTAAAAATGCAATTTACTTTCCTTATCTAGGTAGACAAGCAGGAAAAGATAATGCTGCTGCCATAAGGAGGGTGCAAAGTTACAATAGGACTTCATGATAAATAAAATCTTCTACTTTAGGACTTTAAATTTGTGGGGTTTTCTCCTAATTTAGTGGTTATCTCCTAACTCGCTTAAAAAGAAAAAGGTGGATTTCTCTTTCACTGTAGTACCTTTTTCAAAGGTAAAGACTGAAAGGCAAATAAGCACATAGGATATCTCTGCCGTCTTCTTAAGGGTATTGAGGATTGAAGCAAGAGAGTAAACCACCATTATCATCATCTAAGACATCAGTTTCTTTCTTCTTCCAAGCATGAGTTAAGATGTTAAAATATGTTAAAGCCACATGATTTTCAGCTACTAGAAGTGGCCCCCACAGACCACACTAGTTGAGGTCCTGGCTGCTAAGGAAGGTAAATCAATCCTTCCCAAGCTTCCATCCCTGAATAAGATATCAGGACATCAACAACTCAAAAAAACACCCAAATCCTTTATGGTCCAATGGGAAAATATAAAAATGGGATAGAGGTAATGAAGAAAGGGATACTTTGTCAGCTAGGCTTTGTAGTTTATGTGTGTAAATTAAACATTTGTATTCAAAAACTGAGCTGAAGGGAGAGATAGACTGTTTCTTGTGGACAATCATACTATGGTGGAAGGTGGTACAGAAGTCAACAAATTGAGGTGCGAACACTCCAATTTGTACAAGATGTGGTAAGGGTCCAAGGCAGTGGTTTTAACCTGTGGACAGCAAACCTCTGAATGGCCCACTGTTTTACATATGAATATCTCTCCTACAGATATAAACTTAGCTCCATTTTTCAACTGAAGACACATACTGTGGTGGTACAATGTAGACACACGCATACACACACATACCCCACACAGTGTATTCATCTTGTAGCTTTTACCTTGGGCAAGTTGTACAATTTCTGAGTCTCAATATCTGCATCTGTAAAATGGGGGTAATATTACCTATTTAATAGGTTAATGTGACGACTAAATGAGGTAAGGTGTGAAAAGTACTTAACGCACTGCCTAGAAAAAAAAATAGCAATCAATCAATATTATGCAAGGAACAAGGACTCTGTTTCAGAATACCGTAGGGAATGAAAAGTCAGTCCTTGGAGGCTCAAAGAACTTCAAGTTGTAGGGCAAATAAAACTTATGATTTGGAAACAACAAAAGTGACAATGCTTTTGAAATGTGATCTCTGAAGAGAAGGTACAGATTCCAAATACATATAAACTCAGAAAAGGTCTAGAGATATTCATGAATAATTTGTTCATAATGAATAACTAAAAACTAAGATGTTGGTGATGATCTGTAACTTCTCCTGACGTTGGACTGCCAACAACACCTTTTCAATGGTTGTCTTAGCTACAAACAAAACATTCTAGCCTAGAGAACCTTCTGCTCTCATTCTACAAATTATGTTTTTGATTTGTATTTTTACTACATATGCACATCCAGAAATCAAGCAGAAAATCATGTATTTAAATAAGCAAAACTTTTTAACAACTTTGTGTTCAATAGATCACCTTATGTTAAATTTATGTTAATAGTCAAAATTTCCCAAACCTCTAAAGCATCTCAATATTCACTCTTATACTAATGACATCCTGTTTCAGTTATGCTAAGCAGACAGGATTTAAAATGAGAAAAATAATATTTGCACAGAAATCCTTCCTGTCTGTTGATTAAATCCAATCAATCATAATAAATTCAATACACATTAGCATTCTGTATTTCATTTACACTCTAGGGAGTCTTGCCTATAATCTAAGTGTGTATATATATATATGTTGATAATAAAACATTAAAATAAAATAATCAGCATTTTAAATTAATAGCCTGTGTAATTTCAAGTTATACTGCCATGAAGTGACAAAAAAGAAAAATAAATCTTTGCTTAAAAATATTAAGTCATGTGTCCTTTAAAAAAAAGTGCCTAATTACAACCAAAATTACTCTACCCAGCAAAGCTATCATTTAGAATCAAAGGACAGATAAAGAATTTCCCAAACAAGAAAAAGCTAAAGGAGTTCATCACCATCAATCCAGTATTACAGAAATGTGGAAGGGACTTCTTTAAGAAGAAGAAAAAAATGCACATTCAAACATATGAATAAAGAATGACAACTCTATATCTATCAACAAGTACTTCAAATGAAAAAGAATTAAATGCTCCAATCAAAGATAGGGTGGCTGAATAAATAAGAAAACAAGATCCTACATATGCTGCCTATAAGAGACTCACTTCAAATTAAAAAACACACACAGACTGAAAGTAAAGAGATGGAAAAAATATTTCATGATGGACCTAGAGGGTATTGTGCTGAGTGGAGTAAATCAATTAAAGAAGGACAAATGCCATAAGATTTCATGCACCTGTGGAATCTAAAGAACAAAATAAACAACAACAACAAACAAACTCATAGGTACAGGGAACATTTTGAGGGTTACCAGATGGGAGGGGGTTTGGGGCAGTTGGTGAAAAGTGGGGAAGGGATTAAGAAGGAAAAAATAGGTAGTTACAAAATAGTCATGGAGAGATAAAGGAAAGCATAAGGAATATAGTCATAATATTATAATAATTATGTACAGTATCAAAGGGGCACTAGATTTATTGGGGTGATCACTGTGAGACATATCTAATCACTACGTTACACAACCTAAATTCAATATATTGTATGCCAACTACAACTGGAAAATAAAATATGTTATTTGAAAAAGTGCCCAACAAAGCCACCTAATTCTCTCTTTAACATTTACTAAGTAGTAATTACCTGCCAGGTATTACAGGCAAGGATGATAATATAAATGCAGAGAATAATAATCACTCCCATTCAAGCTTATCTAGCTCCTGATATCAAATAATATTGGCTTATTTTTAAGAGCTATTGACAAAATGATGAATAAAAGATAGAAAAATCAATATATTCTTATTAAAACTCATTCATTCAACAAATATTTATTGAGCACGTACTATGTCTCAGGCACTGCTCAATATGCTTGAAACACATCAGTGAAATACATCATATATTATGAATCTTAGATTCTAATAAGAGAAATGTTTTTGAGTAACTTTGTTCAAATCATTCATTTTAAACACACAATTTGGAAATTGCATGAATTTGCAATTTTTAAACACCATCCACAATGATATTCCCATTAATAAGCTGTTCAGTTTCTAATATTAGGTCAAGGTTCAATGTATTTTTATTTCTTAGTGTGCCAGGCAGAAAACTGAAAATTTGAAAAAGTGAGATCACGTTTCTGTCTCATTTTAAAAAAAGAAAGGGGAGCAGAGAAAAAAGAATTCATCATATCATCGTACTGATAACTGTACCTTATATTGGCATATCATACCTCATGTTTATTTAATCACTTTTATTAAAATAAAGAAGCTGAGGAATAGGGAGTGAGGTGAGTAATTTGTGCAAAGTCAAGATGTTAATGAGCTGCACGCAGATCTGGGGTTTGAAACTCCAGAGCCACATACCTCTCACTACCGTTCCCTGGTCCAAATTTATGTGAGCTACCCAACAATCACAGAAGTAAACCAATTGTAAAATTAGAACCTTTCACCGGAGTTGCCTCTTTAGTTGTGTGTACCCAGCAGCTCACACTGGATTCTGAATTCCATGAAGGCATAAACCATGTCTGTTTAGTTCATCTCTTCATTCTTGAATCAGGCATAATTTCAGACTTAGAGAAGGTGCCCAATAACTATTTGTCAATGGGTTAAATGATTAATTAATTGACCATGAAACTTTTCTTGGCCACTGTTGATCATGCCCTACAGAAAAGAAAGGAAGGAGAGAAAGGG
>NW_011888822.1:9715826-9734537 GCF_000151845.1 Pteropus vampyrus | reverse complement strand
AAAAAAAAAAAGGCAAGGCTGTTAAAACAAAATGTCAGGCATGCTTGATGTTGATGTTTCAATATATAATGACCTTTCCTCTCATGCTGTGAACGTCACTTCTGCTGGTGTTATCTCCTGGGGCACAAATATAGCTTATAGTCCACTTTTGTTTTGTTTTGTTTTCTAATTTCATAATGAAGTACCATGCCAAAAGAGTATCCTAGTACAGATTTCCACCCCAGCTGTAAAATACTTTTATACACTAGATGGAGCCAACTTTATAATGCTTTGAGATTCAAGTACAGATTTGTATTGCACTTGAAAAAAATCTATACACAAAGTTATGGTAGAGCCGTGTGCCACCAAAATATATTTTAATTTAAATTTCTTAAAGATCAAAAGTTCCATTGTTTTAGCATTCCATATTATTTTCTGTAACACTTAAGCCCAAATTAATATCAAACTATCTACCATGCAATAAAAATGTGTGTTCAAAACATGCACGTCTTATAGTTCACTGGCATTTTTAACTCGGTTTATTAAATATGTATTTATTACAGTTTTTAAACTGATAATTTCAAAAACAGAAATAGAAACAATTTATAAATGCAATGAGCATGATTGTCTCATCAGACACAAAAGGTAAAGACCATCTCTAGGATAGGAGGGGTTATGGCAAAGAAAGAGAGAATATAAACTTGTAGTCTAGGAAAATATAGAAAATAGTCATCAGCATGAAGTGAGACAGCTAACGCACTTGCAACAGGAAATGGCTGCTCTCCCAGACCAGGGAAGGTCCACTGCCAAAAGATAAGAATATACCACTGTTCCACAGTCACTATCTGGGGCTAGACTGGACAGCAAAGAAGAGGAAGGTTACAGTGATGATTCTCTGCAGTCAATCATGGTAACTCAAAGCCTTTTCATTGAACCCTAATACTTTAGAGTAGGAATGATTTTGTCACCAGGGGACATTTGACAATGTCTGGAGACACTTTTGACTGTTACAAATGGAGAAGCAGGTGCTACCGGCATCTAGTAAGCAGAAGTCAGGGATGCTGCTAAACATCCTGCAATGCGCAGGACAGCCCCCACAACACAGAATATCCAGCCACAAATTTCAATAGTGCCAAGGTTCGGAAACTCTTAGAGTAAGCACCTCTTCCATACAGAAGACAAACTAATTCCAATGCACTGTAAGCATTAAATAGTAAAGCAAAATTTTCAATATAAGACATATCTTTCACATATGCCACAGTATCTGCAACGTGTAAAAATTATTTTGAGTGATTAAAGCCATCACACAAAGATTAAAGATTAAGGAGAAACAGATTAATAAATTGGGGATTATAGAGACAGTGGACTACCACACAACTGTGAAAGTAAATGAACTACACCTGTATGTCTCTACATGGATGAAATACAAAATTATGTTGAATGAAAAAAGGTAAGTCATATAGAATACTGCCATATGATTCCATTTGTTTAAAGTTCAAAATATACATTAGAAATGCATTAATAGACAGTAAAACTGTAATGAAAGGCAAGGGAGTGATTATCTAAAATTCAGGGTGGGGTTAACTCAAAGAGGGATGGAGAGGAGGATGTAATCAAAGACGAGGCTTCTAAAGTGTTCTATATCTCAAGATATAGCAGGTACATGGCTATTTGTTTTATTGTTCTTTATTAAATCAGTAGGTTTTAGCATTTTTCTATATGTATATTTAACAATTAAAAAACGTTAGAAAGTAAGGCGTGTAAGAGAAGTGAAGAAATAGAGATAGCAGGAATAAATCATTCATTAAGAAAGATAATAGTGAATTTTGACATCACTGGTCAGAGATATCTCTGACTCTTCTTTCCCCTTAACTATTCACACATTATCTATCAACCACCGAACTGCATGTCCTCAGAGTTATTCTGCCCTGATTCAGCTCTAGCCTAGACTGCTAAATTGTGTTTGACTCCTCTTAATATATCCTACACCTACAACTAGATAATTCTTCTTAAAAGATGGCTTTGCTATATTCATGCAACTACTTAAAAAAAAATTAATGGTTCATCAACGTGGAATGAATGAATTTTGAATATCTTATTTAGACTGGTAATCAAGGCCAACTTACTTTTCTAGTCAAAGTACCCCAAGCACTATAAACAATGTATTCATTCTTTAACCCTAGCTGGATAATCTTGCTTGGGTAGTTCTTCTTGCCTGGAATATCCTCCTTGTGCGTGACAACCCCTTTCTATCAAAAATCCTACGCGGTCTTCAATAAAATGAAATAGAGGTACATTACCAAATGTTAGCAAGGAGATAGCAGCTAGAATATTCAGATACTGCTGCTGAGGGTGTGAACTTGTACAAAGATTTGGAAACGGTTCATAGTGTCTACCAAAGTTTAACCTACACACGCCCTTTCATCCACTAATTTCACTCCTTGGTATGTACCAAACAGAAATGTATATGTATGTTCACCAAAACCATATAGCAATGATGTTCATAGTAGTGCTGCTCATAACAATGCAAAGCTATAGGCAACCCAAATGCCCATCAGCAGTAGAAGAGATAAATAAGGATGTAGTCATACAATGGAATATTCTCTGGTAATAAACTATTGCCACAGGGATGCATCTCACATATATAACACTGAGCAAAAGGATCCAGACATGAGAGTACATGCTATATGACTCCATTTGTATAAAGTTAAATAAAATCCAGACATGATTAATCTATGATGTTAGAACTCAGAACAGTGATTATACCTTGGGGGGGGCGTGGTTGACGAGCAGAAGGCAAGGGGTGCTAGTAACGGTCTCTTTATAATAGACGGGGTGTTGATCACTTGCTGAAAATCCATCAGGCTGTACATGTAAAATGTACATACTTTTCTGTAGGAATAGTATACTTTTATTAAAAGTTTACTAAAAAAAATTTTAAAATCTACCCATTCTTCCAGATTACTCATTACTATTATTATTATTCCTTATTATTATTCCTTAAAATTTTCCTTATTTGCTTATAAAAAAAATCATCCATGATCCCAACTAGATGTCTCTTCCTCCTCCATCTAAATTCCCATAATATCCTTATAACCTTAAAATTACCTTACAGTTTTTCTGTACATATTTATCAAAGTTGTTTGTTATACTACTGAGCCCCTGGACTAGTTATCTCCTTTATGATTTCCCATAAAGTGCTGCATTATGGTAGTTAATCAATAAATATTCATGGCATTCAAATGATATACATTGTTCCTTCCGAAACAAGTCCATATTTCTGAGTGTGTTGTATGAATGCCATCATTCCTTTTATTTTAATTTGTATACATTAAAATTTACCTTTTTTAGTGTACAGTTCTGTAAGTTTTGAAATATATAGATTCACAAAGTAATCACCACCACATCCAAGAAACCGAACAGTTCCACCACCTCAAACTACTCTCCTTAGAGTTAAAATATCACCCATCCTCAACCCCAAGAAACCACCTATACACCAACACAGGTCTCTACAGTTTAATCTTTTCCAGAATGTCAAATAAATGGAATAATATAATTCATAGGCTTTTGAGTCAGGTTTCTTTCCCTTCGCAAGTGCATTTGAGATTCATTCACATTGCTGCAGGTGTCAATAGTTCCTTCCTTTTCATTGCTAATTAGTATTCTATTGTATGGAGGAACCACAACTTAATTATTCTTTTACCAGTGAAAGGGCATTTGAGCTGTTTCCAGTTTTTGGTGATAGTAAATAAAGCTGATATCCAAGTTTAATATTTAAAAAAATAAAAAAGATACTTGGAAGTAACTCACTCAAGTTACTTTTTACCAGAGATAAAAAGAAATGGTATATGCTTAAAAAAAATGACAATGGGAAAAGTAAGAGTCAACAATTTTTCCCCTTATGGCAATGAATCTAGCTCACAATATATTTTTGTAAGGAGATTTCAAGCTACTTTTTCTATATTTAGTGCACATTAATAGGCCAGAGTTCATAAGTAACCAACTAAAGCACTTTTCTAAAGGCTGCTTCTTGACAATGTGACCCTATGGCCACACTATTATAAGTAACGTGTATGTCTTGGTCTCTGTACAGCTATTCCTCGGTGTTATGTAAATAAATGATTATGCTCTGCCAGCCTCTGCCTTTTATCTGACCTATTGGACTCACCTCGATGCACAGAAGGGACGGCAAGTGACAAGCCTGGCACTCCAGGGGCTCCAAGAACGTGCAAGGAAAAGGGTTACTTCAATGATTATATGGAGCAATGGCTACAGCTGCACTTTTTTCTGTTGATTTAAACACAAAAAACATATGTCCAAATCCTTGGGGGCAGAGTGCCCATATCACAAAATTTCCATTAGCTGGCATTTCAGGGTGTCCGTCTGTGGATCTTGAGCCACTGCGTGGCTGGGGTCGAGGTCACAGGGAAAGAAAATGTCCAAGAACACATTTCAGGGAGACATCTGAGCTGCACCTGCCACACTGGTTAGAGAAAGCATGTTGGTTCAAGGCCTTTAAAACTAAAAATGGTATGACACCTCTTTTTTAAATATCTCCATGACAGTCACTAGAAAAATCATGAGTGAGTCCTCTAAATTCACTCAAAAGTTTTTAAGTAATAATAATAATAATAGTATCTAATTATGGAAGATAGGCTATACACGCTCATGCTAAGCATTTTGTACATAGTACCTTGTTTTAATCCTCAGTTACAACTCTAACTTAAATACTATTACAATGTCCCTATTACAAATGAGAAGAATGAGGCTTTGAGAGAGTTTATCGCTTGCTGAAGGGTAGGCACAGTCTGAATCTGATCCCATGTTCTTAGCCCAGAGGCCATATCATTGCCCTACCAGTAAATACATTCACTTATCTGGATACTCAAAAAATATTATATCATTATATCCATCCAAGGAAATAAATTGAATAAGATACGTTCCTCCCATCCAGGCGCTCATTACTTGGGGGAAATAGGGAATCCTATAAATAATATCTGAAACTTTTTGGTTAAATACTATTGTGAGACTCATCTGGAAATTACAGTGTCTCCGGAAAAAAAATCAGACACACAAAACTTAACTGAATGCTTGGGCCACCGTCTAGGAATCCCTGGAAAACTTAAGTAGCTGACTATTAGCTGCAAAGGGTTTAGATTAAGATAGAAGCAAAGTGTTATGGGAACTCAAAAGGAGAAAGCCCAGGGTAGGAAGTCCTGAAGATTGACAGGAATTAACCAGGCAAAGAAGGAAAGACTTCGACGGAGAGGCATGTTTCAGAAAGCTGGTTTTAGGAAAAAGACCTAAAGAGAAAAGAGGAGGGAAGCAGGGAAATAGGCAGCAAGTCACTGAAATATTCCAGGCAAGTTTTCCTACTTCTAAAAAGAATATGGTGAGAATGAGGTTATGAACCCAGGCTCTGGGGTCAGAAAGAACTGGGTTTAAGTACACCCAGGGGGAAATTATTCAACCCCTCTAAAGCTTTCCTCATCTATAAAATAGGGGGAAAGAAGAGTCCCAATGTCACAAGTTGCTGTGAGATAACCCATGGACTAATGCATGGCATGCACTTGGCTCAGAACCTAAAATGGTATGAGCATTCAATACATTGTAGCCATTATTATTAACATAATTTTCATCACCACTATTATCAACCACCATGGCCTGATGCTAACATGGCCTGACAAAAGGAACTCCTCCATAACAGCAACAGAACCGAAACCCCTGACCTATGTTTTGGCCAACATGCTACATTCTTAGACACATGAGGTATTTTAAAGGGATCTTTGCCCAAATAAAGCCCCAGTGCAAAAAGCCACCTCTCAAAACACTCTGCTTGTAAACTACTTGCAAACTCACACCTTATTACTTATTCTCATTAATCACCTAAAAAAATGAGAGGCATACTCTAGAAAAGTAGAAAAACATTTATGATGATTGTTGAAATATCTACGGTGGGCTTCTTTTGTTTTTTATCATCAGCGAAGTCTGCTTTTTTAAGTGAGAATAGAGATCATTATCAAAAGCTAAGGAGATGTTACGTATTATTGTCATTGCTATCATGTCCATAACAAGAGTCTGAAAACATAAATTCTTGCAAAGCCTCTCTGCGCCTAGTTCACCTCTGTCACCATTCCTGGCATGACATTACTATGCAGAAAAGGGAAAATGGTATAATACATTCTACCTAGTTCTTCGTAATTATTGTGTTTTCTATAATATTTTATATTATTCATGTGATCTAGGAGCTAACATAAAAGCAATATACTAGAACTCATCCATAAATGCGCAAGGAAATGTATGAAGAATATTTTGTTTTGATTCCTCAGCCATGGTAACAGATAGGACATTCTTGAAACTCTTGCCTTTAAAAATGTTCCATGGACAGCCAATATTTGCCAGAGTGATACTACCATATAGTCAGCATTGGAAAAATACAGTCATGAGAAACATAACCATTCTCATCGTCCCCAGAAAGCTGGCCAGGATATCCGATTCTCTTTGTCATCTAAACTAACACTGTCTACAAAAATCGCGTTCTCTTCACTTTAAAGCACACGAATAAAAGGAAGAAGTAGGCATTCCAATGATCCTCTCTGAACCCAAAACACTTACAACTTCACCAAGCTTCCTCTCAGTTTTAAATTTGTTCTACATAAGCACAGTAAATGATTACATTCCATTGAAAATGAAAGTAAGAGTAGAACACCCAATTGTCCTAGAACAAAAAGTAGCAGAATGTGTTCCTGAGTTGGGGACAAAAGAGTGTAATCAAGGCTGATGAGAGATAATGTTGCTGGCACATCATTAAATGTGAATATGATGGAAAGAGCTGATAGGCTGTGAAGCTTATGGAATGTGATTATGGCAATTAGAAAATACCCCCATCTTACCAGAATTAAAACAAAGGTTCAGGAAGGGGTTCCCAAATAGTTTTCAGAAAATATGATAAATTCTCAAGAAACTGAACAGAAGCAGTCTTAGAGGTATACACAAGGAAACTAAAGAAATGTGAAATACGAAACATATCTTTCTCTCCATCTGAAATCTGATACGTGAAAGAAACTTCTATCAACGGAAAGGACCATCAGTTGCTAATGCTACCAACACAGTACATTTAGCCTAAGTGAATTCTTTTCACATTTCTGTTTCCATAGTTGCTAGTAATTCTTTCTTGTAAGCAATATACTCTAGGAGTTAAGAACACAACTTCTGGACTCAAAACAAACAATACATTAACACTATGCCTGGCCCTGACACCATTTTAGTCTTTTCAATCTTCTCTAGTTCTAGTGTATCTTTCCTGGGGAGGAAATGGGCAAAATGTGTGATATCTTTCCAGTATGACACCTACACTGCTTTATGAAAGAGTTGTAAATGTATGCTTGCTTTGATTTTATTCACTCTACAACAAATATTTATTAAGCTCCTACTATGAGTCCACAGGTACTATGCTAGAAGGTGGGACAAAACAATGAACATCAAGACACAACAACAAAGACACAGCATCTGCCTTCAGTCTAGCCCTCAATGTCTTTTTGGAGGGTGACCAATAATTAGTTGAATTTGTGGGAATGTGACATACACTTAGCTAAGACCCTGCTTTTAAGATGTTTTATATGCTTTTAAAACCATTTATGTACCCATTTATTAACTGCATAAACACCATTTATGTGTCCATCTATTAACTGCAGAAATATTTACTGAACACTTAGCAAGAACCAAAGACCAGACTTGACCCTGGGTAGAGACTAGTGAGAAAGGCATGATCCTCCCTAATGTAGAATCTTAGCGTTTCTGAGATGAGTTCGCAGACGTGGTACAGAGGCCAAAAGCTACTGAGCCTAATCCACACCATTATCAGAGGCAGCACCAAAATAAAAACCACGTCTAAAGCCAAATCCAAGCATCTTCTCTCCTCGGGAATTTTACTCTCACTGCTATACCCCTGACTTGCAAGGCTCTTCCTCAAACAGCTGCAAGGCTCTTTCCTCAGCTAGTTAATTCACATCTCTGTTCAAAGGGGACCTCAGAAGCAGGGTGAAATTAAATAGAATCAGCCTAAAATTAAATAGAAACCCCCTCCTGGCTTTATTCTTCTTTATAGCACTTACCATCACCTACCAGAAAGTAAACTCCAGTAGGACACTATTTTATTCATTGCTCTATTCCCAGAACAGGAACAGAGTAGATACACAATAAATATTTGCTGAATGAATGAGAAGAGTTCTTTTTAACAACATTCACACACAAATAAAAACACAAACACACACATGCATGACACTCCTGCTGAAGAAGCATATGACCCTAAGACTATGGAGAAGAGAGAAATTGAAAAAAATCTGTCCCTGAAAAAGTGTGAGATACGCTCAGCCAGCAAGATGAGCTGGTGTGGTGCACAGACATGGCATTAAATAACAAAAGGTTACATATTGAGAAAATGGAGGAATACAAAGCAAGTGGCATTCATCCTCAGTGTCATGGAGACAAGAGGGAGTAGGGAGCATGTGATAAACTAAATGCAAACCCACCAAAGGGTGAATGCTAGCCTTGTTAGGTCTTCGGAATTCTCAAAGAAATATGGAAATCCTGAATAGTATGTGAAAATTAATGATTCCACATTTTGATCAAAGCAGAGTTGTTTTCAACATTATTCGGGCTGCACTAACATCTAACAGCAAGATTTGAACAGCAGGTGTCCAGACCAGCAGCAACCCTGTCTCCTCTGATCATTTCCCCAGGACCCAGAGCAGTGCCATATGTAGGATACTGGATGATGTCTTCCCACGATCTTTGTGGCTGGCAAGTAAATAACCTCTGAGTGGGGTTGTGGTGTCCTAATCCACCCTCTCAGAACCAAATGAACAACTATTCTGACTTAGCTTTGAGTTCTTAATGCAAGATCATGGAAAGTCAACCAATCTCAGGTACAAAACAATATTTTCTCAGAATTTCTATGAAAAATTACGAAAAAAAAATTGAGGAATTGCAGAGCTCTTAATGGAAGTAGAATCAAGTACACTCTAAAATAGGTCAGAGAAAGAGCTGAAACTGTCTTAAAATCTTAAATAAAATTATCCGAAGGGGAAAAAAATCACTCTCCTATTTTGTTTATTCATACCTTGGTTCTTCTCAAAAGAACTTAGCGCAACTTCTATAAAAGCACACAACGTCCCAAGATGAAACAACAGAAGATTATTGTGTATGAGGAAAGAAAATAGGATGAAGAAAAAAGAATTCAAGAAAAATAAATAACATGACCCTAGGAATAAGATCAGTACACAAAATACAAATAAGAATCTGCACATATTCTAGAGGTGAGTTGAAAATTCCTTTCTAAACCACAGGGCACAGAACCCAATGTCCGTCTATAAGGGCCGCGTAGTTAAAGTAAAGGAGTAAAACGAACTGAAAAGTGACTGTTCTATTTTAAGGAAAACAGCACTACTTTTTTAGATCCCATGGTTGCCATGGAGACATGTGAGCCCAATGTTGCCAGATCTGATTTTTCAAGAGATGTTGGAAATTCAAATACACTTGTGTGTAACCGTCTCATTTTTCCAATGTTGGCAAACTAATTTTGCTTTTGGTTGAAAAAAAAGAATGTGTAAGTTTTTAAAAAAAAAAAAAAAAAAAGACCTGTTTGTGGCCATAAAGAGGAAGACGACATGAGCAGTTACATGACTAACTATATCCATAAAATAAAAACCCAAAGTTGTATAGGACAGTCATTTATGGTATTGAAACCAGAGAGACACTTCTCCCAAGAGTATTCATAAAGAGGATACTATACCATCCTTAAGACAGACACTCATACAATCAAAATTCATAGGGCTCTACCTTATAACAACCTTCAACAGGGATTAAGGGCATACTACTAAGCGTAATTCAGTAAAAATAGCTGCCGGTTGGGGGTGGGGGGTGGGGTACAAATTCTCAGATATAGAAATTTCTGCTGGTCTAGATTTTTTCAGGTATTGATTTTATAGATTTCTGTTAACTATTTTTTAACCAATGTTCCCTTTTGATAAATGTAAATTTTTTTAATGTTATTTCACAAATCGAAGCAAAAGCCACCTTGGAAAATGATTTTTCAAATGACATCCCCTTTCTTCCTCATTGTTTAGGAGTATTCAGAGAAATGAATGAAAGTCTACCCTCCAAACTGTAATCCACCAATACTGATTTTTCATAGCAGCATTTGATAAGTGTTGAACAACACCATGCTCAAGGTTAGATTTCCTGACAAGGACCTGGAGTGATGTATTCTAGGGGGCCATTAAGTTTAAGGCCGTTAGCTTTACTGGCCAGTCTATCTGGCAGTGGGACTGAACTTTGTGAATGCTGAAGAACCCGGTATGCCTCCAGTCACTGGCCAACGAGGGATACATACACAGGTAGGACCAAATATATACACAAAAGAAACACTGTTCTGTACCTGTTCCAGGTCATGAACAAAAGGACGATCCAGTTCTATGGTCACAGCAATGCTCCGTGGCATCCCTAGGGTGATCACAGGGAGGGTGGATTCAAAACTGGGCTCTTGACATACCCAGAACTAGTGTAGTTTTATTTCATTTATCTCATATACACTTAGTTCTTCTATAACGCTTGTTTTAAAAATGCAAATTTGCTCAAACAAGATTGATAGATTAGGGAACAATTTGAGCATAACTCAAATGAATTTTGGTTTGCTTATCTATGATTTTGTCTACAAGAAACACTAGGTGAACACAGTAAACTACATCCAGCTGAATCAAGCAGTATAGAAATACACAAAATGCACATACATCAAACATCTGCCAACTACCTCAGTTTACCATGCATATTATGCACCATACGCATCCATATCTGGTGGTACAGCTTTCTGTCAATTTCAGATAAGCCTTCCATTTCGCCATGATTTACAACCTGCAATTCTTCCTAAGCAAACACTTCCACAAGCAAACACCAGGCCTTTTCAAGGCAAAGCATCAAGTTTATTGTATTTATATGTTGCTTAACCACTTAACAAGTTGTAAAACTGTCTACTGTTTTTATTAGGTTCCTGCCTTTTCTTTTTTTAATATGTCACTGATAAAGTTTTTGAGTATTGTGCCCCTAACCTCATTTTTCTTATAGACTCTGGAATCTACTGCATGATTTGACATAGCTTGTTGATTTTTCAGAAATGCATATGTTGTGTTATAGACGAACTGACTATACTGGGATTCAATGTAAAATATTATCTGAAAACATTAATTCCACTTGACTGTAAGTTCTACTCAAAGCTATCATACTGCTCAACTCCAGGGGACAATATTAACATCATATCTGATGTATATCTTTATTATAAATTATTAATTCAGCATTTAACAGTTATAGGAAGCCTAATGTGTGTCACAAATGTACTATGTTCCAAAGAATGTACTTGATCACTTTGAAAAAAAACAAAGAAAAAAATGTATAAAAAAATAAGAATTATTCTGCATTTTAACATGCAAATATTTTGATGTTTGTCCTTTCAGTCTTTTTTCTTTGCACGTATATCACTACTGTCCCTACTATGTGCACTATTGTGTCTGACCGATTTATCTTAACTTAGCTTTAAAATGAACGTGCTACTTCTAAATCAAACATGCTTACTTTTCTGGGGGAAAAAAAAATGTTGCCAAATTAACTCAATCTCTTTTAACATTAGCAAACAATATCTGCCCGGCAGTATGCTCTGTGACATATAAATTAAAATACTTAATAGGCTAGGCTTAACCACCAAGGGAATTACTTAAAGTTTCCAAATTTGGCATAGTTGCAACATTTC
The DNA here is from genome assembly GCF_000151845.1 of Pteropus vampyrus. Classification (NCBI taxonomy): domain Eukaryota; kingdom Metazoa; phylum Chordata; class Mammalia; order Chiroptera; family Pteropodidae; genus Pteropus; species Pteropus vampyrus. The sequence continues at coordinate 9,722,758 of NW_011888822.1, read as the reverse complement.
TTGCCCTTAAGAATAATTACTATTTTTATTCTAGTTCTAAGATTTGTTAAAAATATAAATTATATAAATAGCACATTTGGAAAAGAAAATGAACATGTATTATTAGTCTACTGCAAATTACAGCTTCAAGAATTGCATTCTGCCCTTTTATCTGTCACTTTTTCAATATTATAACACCAGAATTAACTACACAAAACTAAGCTGTATTTGAATATTTCTAAGAAGTAAATACACACATTAAAGTGTCATGTATACTGTCTGCTAGCTTTCCCTCTTTATTTCTTCAAAGTTATTTTAAGATTTGATGTTTTGTGCAAATGTAGATTTGAGTTTATTAGTTATTTGCAAGATGTAGATACAGATACATATGAGTGTGTGTAATAAAGACCAGGCTCATATATATATATACTCTTGAATCCTCTTTCCTATAAATATGAAGTATACCTGTCATTATATCTACTTAAGTTAAATTCCCTATCAATAAGCAACTAGGAGTAAAAAGCTGTTTGGGGTTACATTCTCTCTCGCTTTTTGATGAGATGCTGAGAAACACTAAGAAATTACAGCAATAGGACAAAATCAAAAGAGGCAAATTATCCACACACATAACCTGCTCTAAAATCACTGGGCAATTACTTTTCTCAAACCTCACAGCCATTCACCTCTTTTACCCACAAAAGCATTCCTGGAAAGGTTGTGTTTGAGAATGGGCAAAAATGAACCCTATAACTTTTCCACCAAAGCACATCTCACAGCAAAAGGCACTCATAGCCTCATAAGGACTGGAAGCAAGGCCCAGGAACATGGTCTGAATTCACTGTCAACAAGGAAGATGTCTCTTTATAGCTTTGTAATTTATCTCATGTTCAACTCCAGAATATACCCTTGCTTATATCAGTAGCAGAAAGTTACTAAATTACTGACCAACTGAATCATCGAAATTTTTGCATCCCTATCCCAAATATTCAAGAACTGCTGATGCTCCAGAAAGATGGGCCACATTAACCTCCAACTTCATGCAGCCCTTAACATAGAGCTTCAGACATGGGGTGGGGGGTACAAATATTTCTAAGTGAACCACACAGCACTAAGGACAGAAGTGCTTTAATTTTTTAAGGTCTTAATGTGATTGTCTACATTTTTTTAAAAATCAGCTAAACTTCCCTTACTCATTTTTATGCACAGTATTTCTTGAGGTAAGACTACATTTAGAACCAATCAATTTTCTTTCATGGGTACTAAACATTAATGAATAGAAATCTTGAGGCAAGTTTCCTTCTGAGCTCACAGAGATGTCACTGCCACTTGGAAAAGCTATCGGCCACTGACAAGCCCAGCCCTCACGTCACAGTGATCTCCTGAAGACCGTCTGAGAGCTGAAGGGAAAGGGAGAGCAGTAGACCCCCATCCATGGCTGGCAGCGAATGCCACTGGGCCCTTCTAGACTGTCCAGACCATGTTCCTCTGTACTCTCTTCCCTTTGGAGAGCTACTCATATCCCATTATTCATCAATGTCATAAAAAGATACAAGATAAAGTCCTCTAATGTGCTACACACCAGAAGAAAAAAAGCCGCCACAAAATGAAAACTGCCTTTAAAAGTAGCTATGGTTAAACATTAAAAAAAAAAAAAAAAAATCTCATGATTTTGCTCCCCATACCATAGCTAATGAAAAGCGGTGTTTTTATAATTTCATCAGCAATTACTACAAAGCTCATTTGTGAGGGCTTGGCGTATCCTTACTTTCTCTGACCTTGAGAACCAACATTCTGGAGTCAGAAGCCAAGGACTATTCTACTGTTGAATGTTCTCCTGAGTCCCTTTAAAAGAAAAAAAAAAATGAACTTCACATTTACTGAGGTATGACAATGTTTTAAATTTTTTTTTTTTTTTAAGTGCAGGTTGAAACCATGATAACATGTCACAAAGCATCCGTAACAACCACTCAGCAAAATCTAAACCATTTCTAAGGTCATAAACAAGCACACAAAGTGTGCTACGCTAATTTACTGGAAATATCCTCTTTAAAAGAAAGGGTCACAAAGGGCCACAGCTCCATCACATTACTATCCACATACCAGCCGCAAACCTTACAGATGACCTTTGCAATCCCCTAGTAAAAATCCTTTCAGCACTTGGACATTTGACTTTAAAAACTAGGGGGAGGTGAGGTAAAGCTATAAAAACAGAAACAGGAACACCAAAATATGCTGGAATATGATAAATGTCTTTCTCACAGAAGAAACACAATCACTACTTACAGAATCCAATGCAAAAGGCAACGAGTCAGATCTCCTTTACCACTTACATTTTAAACCAGCAAAGCAAAATCAGACTTACCCTGGGAAGCCATCCTATAGGCTGATTCAGAAAAGTAGCCTGTTGACAAGCCAAAAACAGCTACAAACCAATGCTCCAAAAATTCAATGGGTTTAATCCTCTGATCCACCTACTAACCCCTGCTACTTCGATGCATCTGGCTTTTGTTAAAGAACTTCTGCAAATGTACAGTGGATGAGTAATCTTTCAGACTTCGTAAAATATGCCAAACCCAACACATTAACAACAGTTTCATTTACTCATCACATTTCTGATTGGCTTTATTTTACTCTTTTAGTGAAATTAGTGTTTTTGCTGCTGCAAATTCCTGCCACCAGCGCATGCACACATTGACCAAAAGGCAGTAGGCTGCCTAGTGTGTGTCTAACTTTTTCTGGGTCCTCGTCAGCAGTCAATACTATTGAACTAAAATGTGAAGACATAGCTGCTTGATAAACTACCTTTTAAAATTAATATTACCACTGTTTCCTAAATAAAATAAAACTTCTAGCTAATTCTACTCCTTCCTCTTTCACTGAAAAAGGCCATTATTTTATTACAATAATTTTTAGAAATATTAAAGAATGGGAAGCATAAATTTACCTCTCACTTTCTCCCCATCCAATTATTTCTCTTAGAGGTAATCATTGTTGACAGTTTTTAAGGTATCATTCCAGAAATTTCTATGTACATATTACGCATGTGTACTCTCTCTCTCTCTCTCACACACACACACACACTTTAAAAAAACTCCTGGTGACTGATGGGTCTTAGATCAGAATTTCCTAGATTTTATAAAGATTAAATACATACACAGTATAATATCCCCAGTGAGATCAAGGCAACAGCTCATAATCAAATGCATTAATATTTCTGCCAGGAAACATGAATATTCAACTAAGTGGGATAATAGATCTATAAATAGCCTCATGTCATTTCAGGTCAGATAATTCTGACAAATGAAGTAAAGAAAATAATAAAAATCCTGTAACATTCACTTTTGCATTTTAAAATTATGGATAAGGTATTTCAGATCTATAGTTTTTTCTCCCAGTTACTTATCAAGTTTTGAAAACTTTATTTTTATTACAAATATTTATGATAGGAAATTTAGAAAATATACATGAGTAAAATCCCAACACACAGAGAACGGAGTTTTCATTCAGTCATTTATTGAGTTTCTCCTGGCAGTAGTCTTAGTGCTCTGCAGGCACATTAAAAGAAAAGCAATGTAAATATAATTCCTATTTTCACACAAGGTAGAAATACCTATTCTAAAATTAGAAGACACTGTGCTACCAAAGTTCAAAGGAGGTATTATGGCAGACACACATGATCTTTTAGGCTACCCAGAACCTTTTAAGACACTTCCTGTGTTTGTAGAATTCCCCTTATGAATTTAGAGATACACAGAGATAACTTCAACTTTGGAAGCCAAAAGCTAACGTTCCCACAATCTCTTGCAGCTAGGATAAAGGCATGTACCTTCGGTTCTCCCAGTTGCGACATACATGGGGCAGACTGTGTAGAACTGTACACTGGCAAGGAAATAAGTGCTACATCTGGAAGGTCCTGGGGTTAGGAGTTTAGCTATGTGGTTAAGTGGTCTGCACTGGTGGGATCCATGGTGCAAACCACAGTATCTGTGTCTGGTGGTGGCAACATCAATACCTCCATTAGACCAATTCCACAATGAGCTAGGGCAGGGCTCAGGTCAGCTTCTTTCACCTACCAGGGATCCTGGGCTCCTAAAAATCCTTTAATAAACTAACCGCTTAAACTAAAGAGAGTTTAGGTTTCTGTTGGTACAACTAAGAAATTTGACTGCTACAGGGAGGAAATTTCTTTTAACAAAGCGAGACAGTATGATGCAGTAAAAAGAATACAAAGACAAATGAAAGCCACAGTGAGCAGCTTTCAAAATTTTACTCTTACCCCCACTCTGTATCAACTGTGTCTGGGCGCATGTACATGTTAAAGCTTATTAGATTATTTAAACATCAGTTCTCTTATAATATCCATTTTGCAAAACTGTTCATGAGAAAGAAATGAATTATTTTATTCACTCAGTCATTTATTCAAACTTTTATTCAATTTCTGTTATGTGCTTCATACTGTGCTAAATATCAGGTAATAGGGTAGCCAAATGTAGCAAACAGAACTATCAGACATCAAATTAAATTTGAGTTTCAATAAACCACAAATATTTCAGTATAAGCATGTCCCACATTTGAGATACACATTTTTTAAGTATACAGTTTTTAAGTATTTGAGATAGTCATACTTCTAAAATGCCCCATACTATTCATTTTGATCTGAAATTCAAATTTCACTGAGTGTCTTGTATTTCATCTGACAATGCTAGGTAAACTAGGTAAACTGTAGTGTACCAAAAAAAGAAGGATTCTTGTTGTCACAGATCCTCATTATAGTGCTAGAGGTTAAAGAGAAGGTGAGTGGACAGGTAATAAATAAGCAAAGAACTATATACAAATGTAACGAATTGAGCAATATGACAAAAATAAAGAGGAAAGTATAAATATATTGTTATTAAGGAAAGGCTTGTCTAGGAAGTTAACTCTGAAGAAAAGATCATACTGAAGAAAATAAAAGCCTCATATAAGAACAGACCATCTCACACAACACAGTAGATGCTCAATAAATGTTTATTTCATGCCTTGGCAGGACCAGGGCTTCCACCTCTCTTGGCTCACCCTAGTGTGATCCTATCTCTTGGGGGTACAAAAAGATAAGAAGGGGTATACACTGACCACCAAAGGCTTCCTCCTTCAGAAGGTGTGGCAACCACCATCTGCCTATACCCTCATGAGACACTGAGCTAGAATTTCCCAAGCCAGTCCTCCTGATGCCTGATCCACAGAAACCATGACAGATAATAAAATGATAGCTACTGTTTTCACTCACTGTGTTTTAGCATTTGTTATGCAGCAAAAGTAATCAAGTGTTAGAAATAATAGAGAAGACTCAAACCTCTCAGACGTTGCTGATGGAAACATAAATTGGGACAAATGCTTTGGGAGACTGTAGGCATTACCAAGGAAAGCTGGACACACATATACTCTGTGTACCACCCTACTTACAATCTGACTGACACTGCTGTATTTCTGGTCGTTTCCAACTCTCACAATATATTCCCTTCCTCCCTTCTCTGGGTTGTAACACCCTCTCCACCAATTATGCTCACAGACCCCAGATTAATCTTTCAAAAGCTCACCTTTCACCATGTCATTTTGTTACTCAAAAAGTCCTCCATATATATACTTAATAAACATTTGCTGATTGATTGCTTGTAAGATTCAAATCTGTGGAACTTTACTAATCTGGCACTGAGGAGAAAAGGACAGAAAGCAAACAACCCAGGTATTCACAGATTTATAAGGCAGCTCCTTGAATGCCCTCCAAAAAATGAAATCTTTGCCAGAAATCGTGATCGTCGTGAAATACATATGTGGAAATACATCTCAAGGGCCCAGACGAGTCACTTGTTACTATCTATTCAAACAGAATGTTACAAAAAGACTAAGAACTACAATGATGGTGACAAACAGTATCACTTGGGACAGCAAAGAATAAATTTCAAACTTGATAGTTCTTCCATTGCACAGAAAGGGGAGAGAATCAGTTTATTCCCCCCACTCCCAAAAAAAATTAAAAAAAAAAAAAAGAGAGAGAAAGAAGAAGAAGAAAAAAAAAGAAACAGAAGGAAAGAGAAGGGAACAGAAGGGAAAACAACCCTAATCTCCTCTAGAATTTTCTGCTAATGCCTTAACCTTTGATGCTTGTCTAGGACCATGTCATTAGTGGCAGTAATAATGGGAGGGGCAGTAAAAACACAATAATTGTAACAACTGCCATTTACTCCGTGCTTGCCACGTGCCAGACATTATGCTGAGCCATAAGACAGTCACATCTTCATCAGCATTAGTGTGGCCAATGCTTGTGCAGGCTCTGTGCTATCCACTTTATAAGCATCTTCTCATTTCACCCTCATAACAACCTTATAAGGCTGTACATTATTATTCCATTTTACAGATGAGGAAACTAGGGGATGAAGACATCAGCCAACTTGCCTACAGTCTTATCTACGAATGCTTTGAGGCTCTAAGGTGAAATAAGATTAAACAAACAATAAAAATCAATTAACAAAAGATGAAAATGCCTCATGAGATATTTGAAATTGGAAAGAAAAATAAAGATATACATTTGAAGGCTTATTTATGGCAACGTAAGAAGTGATATTTATAAAACCATAACCAATGGGATGAAATACACAACCAGAGGAATCTCAGCTAGACTGGCTGAATTTAAACTCCATGTTATATACTCTGAAATGAAGAGTAAGATCCCAGATTCATTCACTCATTCATTCATCACTTATTGAGCATCTACGATGTGCCAGAGACAGTTTGGGGTGCTGAGGATAGAGCAATGAACAAAAAAGACAAAAGTCCCCACTTCTATGGAGCATCAAAGTGGGGAAAGAAATAAGGACAAAAAACTCAATAACTAAGCCATATAATATGTTAAAGGTAATAAGTGCTAGGGGCAAAAATAAAGTACCAAGAACCAAGACAGGGGTAGAAGAGGGATA
>NW_011888822.1:9711645-9715341 GCF_000151845.1 Pteropus vampyrus | reverse complement strand
GGAGACTTCACTTAAGAACCAGTGGCCCTAAGGAAAGCACCTACATTTGTCACCTGGGGACTCTTTACTTTGTTAGTCACAGTGTTCGAACCACATTAATAGTGATTTTAACATCCATAGTGTAGAAGAATACATACAGCAGGAGGTCAAGAACTGGCTGACACCTGGAGCCAATCTACTACCTTGTAGATCACACATGTGTGTATGCATATATGTTTGTGTGCATATATATATTTTTAATTTTTTATATAAGCTACTCTCTTCTAGCTTATATAAAAAGAATTAAAAATATATATATGCACACAAACATTTTTTGAATTAAAATATGTTAAAAGAATTAAAAATATATATATATGCACACAAACATTCGTTTTTCAGTTTTGTTACAGCTGAATTCCCAGTACTTAGAATAAATCCAAAGAATTACTTCTTTGCAAGCCATTATAGGAAATAAGCAAATCGAAATGTCACAATTAAATAGACAGAATAGTTAGGGTATATGGCTTACCTAGGTATTAGATCATGATCCAAGTATTCCATGTCATAAATCATGTCTGTGGAATATTAGAAATTATACCACCTTTCTGCCTCAGTAAGGCAGGTTTCTCACCAACACTACTGAAATCATCTGTGATTTACACCAGTTTGCCTGTCTTTTGTTTTGTTTTGTTTAAAATTTCAAATCCCTCACAGACCAATATTTTTATAAACTATAATAAAAATTAACTCTTAGACAAATGAAACAAACAAACAAAAAAAAACAGACACACAAATACACAAACCCAAATTTGTATTAGATTCAACATACCTAAATTTACTCCACCGAATTGCTATAAAGGTTTCTGAATACTCTCAATTTCTGCTCTTATCTCATTAGAGCAGCAACACACAGTTCATGAACCAGTCTAGTCCATGAGTTGCACTGTGAATAACATGACTCTTAGATCATACACACATGCACATACACACACACACACACCACACCATACACATATCACACACACTGGAGATTCCAGTATTCAATTTAGATGCCAATGCTCTTGCTTTCCAGCTGATAATGAGAAAAATAATGTTCGGCTTCCTATTAGACTTCTGTCAGATACTTATTTCAATTACCAAGGAATAAAATTAGCTAGTCCATGATGCTCATAATATCAGTCTCCAAGAATATGTTAATAGATTCATTATGCCTCACTTCAAATCATCTCAAGATTTAAACATAGAAATTAAGATCAGATTGTTCATTTTACAACAGCTCCTGCATTTACTAGAACAGTTATAATGAGATTCATTTTCTTTATCTAAATACAATGGTGATTTTACATGAATGCACTTATAAAATGCAATCTTTATAAGTTATCTTTCACATCTATGTATTTGCAGCTTCAAAAAAATATTTATTGTATAAACTAGTAGGATGAGGTTTTTAGAAATGCTACTATAATTATGTACACTTGGGCCACAAGTGTTTTCCTTTACCTATTTTAAGTTAGTTAATATTATCTACTTGAAAATTATATTAAACAAACCTAAAAAAATTAAATATAATTTATAAACAAAACTGACATGACTCTTCTAAGAGGAAAATGGGCTGTCATTTTTTTCATTAAAATAGCTGCAGATTAATGAGGGATGCTAGCTAATCTTCTTAAATTACCCTTTATCTTAAAAAACATTTGAAACTATATAAACATAATTCTGAAATCTCTAGTCATTCACAAAGCTTTCTTAAGTCAATATAATTTAATGATTTTCCTCAAAGTCCAACTAAACATGCATTCCAGAGGAAAGCATGCCAGAGGCTGAGCATGGAGTCAATACTGATCAATTTACTTATTAGCTGTCATCCAGGCACGTAATCTTAGCTTTGGGCCAATTGTAAATAAAGGCAAGGATATTCTTGATCATATTTATAACATGTATTTTCTAGAGGCAGGACTCAAAACTGTCTCCTTCACGCTCCACAGAGATTCTGTCACATTACCTGGCAGAAAGAAAAAATATTTATTGAATTTCAGAATGAAACTTAATTCCTCATTTCTTCCAGGCCGCCGAGGTCACTGATGCTCAAGTAGACGCTTGTGAGAAGCAGGAAGTCATCAGGGCACCTGGGCCACCGACTTATAGCCTTGGTTTTCTGTATATCTTGTGCATTGCCTGTTTGGTGGTTTGGCAGTAAATTAATAGCGGGTCCAAAAAAAAAAAAATGAAGAAAGCTGTTGAATAAAACTGACCATGAAAAACAAATTGGGGATTATATCTCAGAGATCACATCTATTGATTCAATGAAAATGTTTGAAGTGTGACCACGCTGCCCCTCCTTGCCAAATCCCTTCCCACTCAGAACTCCCTCTGGGAAATTAATATTTCTCTCCCACTCATACCGGGCGTCGACATTGACATGCTGTGACCAATGGAATGTGTGTGCAAGTGACACGTGCCACTTCCCAGGAGAAGGTCTAAGAGCCAGTATGTGGTTCCACCAGTTAGTTTCCTTTTCCTTCTGTTCAAGACAATTATGTCCCAAATAGGGAGTGCTCCTTAAGCCCTAATTAGTTTCAGAAGGAAAGAGATATAAAGTAGATAGAGTAACTGCCAATGTGAGATTTTTTATAAGTCACTAAAATTTTAGAGTCCTTTGTTAATGCACCAAAACTTAGCCTCTACTGACTGATACACCAGCCTTCTTTCACAATGTATCTATGTCTTTAAGAGAAAACCCCATACAACAATGGTTGAAGAAGACCAGCCGAAGAAGCTGTCTTAAGAACTTACTACAGAAAAAAACAACAAGAAGCAGCACTCAGAAAAAAAAGCACCCCAACAACCGAGAACACCAAGGACAAAACGAAAAAGAGGAAGAAGAAGAATATTGGCATTCAGAGGCTGGTGTGAAGTCAGGAGGATGTGAGGTTAGACAGTGACAATAAAGAAGGATACTAGCAAAACTATAACATATGGGGCTATTTTCTCAATTCTCCACCTCTGTTCATAGACCATGAGTTCTAATAAACAGGGCTCATGCTTAGCTCAATATTTCCAAAAGTGTTATATGCATATCGGTGGTGGTGTGTGAAATGTTTTTGATAGTAAATAGAAAACTCTTTAAAATACTGCTACAAATCTCTTATTTCAAAAAAATTGCATCTGTGGGCAAAGCAAAGTAAAACAAAGTGAGCTGTTTAAGGCAAAATAAGAAAAAAAAAAAACAATTAGAATTGTAATGATAAGCCTATATGGTACAATGAGATGATAACTCAGGAATGAATGAAGCCTGTAAAAACTCTTCTTCAGTCCCTGTCCCTATACGGGAGTATAACAGGCAGGTAATAAGTGTAGCACCGAGGAAGGGAGAGAGAAGACAAAGAAGATTCAAACAAAGCATATGCAAATCCTGAAAAAAGTGAAAACACTGTATACAAGCAAAAGAAAATAAATTATGCCGATGCTTTGCAACAATTTATAAAAGTGTAATTTAAAAAACAATAGCAACTTCTATTCTTTGAGTACTTATCATGTTGTGTCAAGCGCTATGCAGAGCATCCATTTACCTTTTTCCCAAAACCCTGCAAGATGGAGTTAGGATGCCCATTACAAGTGAGAAGACAAGTTCAAGGATGTAAATAATTTAAGTAGATTACACACAGTAATGTGTTTGTCTAATTTTAAGCCTCTGCCCTTAACCTCACACTTCAG
>NW_011888822.1:9701637-9711595 GCF_000151845.1 Pteropus vampyrus | reverse complement strand
TCAATATTTCCAAAAGTGTTATATGCATATCGGTGGTGGTGTGTGAAATGTTTTTGATAGTAAATAGAAAACTCTTTAAAATACTGCTACAAATCTCTTATTTCAAAAAAATTGCATCTGTGGGCAAAGCAAAGTAAAACAAAGTGAGCTGTTTAAGGCAAAATAAGAAAAAAAAAAAACAATTAGAATTGTAATGATAAGCCTATATGGTACAATGAGATGATAACTCAGGAATGAATGAAGCCTGTAAAAACTCTTCTTCAGTCCCTGTCCCTATACGGGAGTATAACAGGCAGGTAATAAGTGTAGCACCGAGGAAGGGAGAGAGAAGACAAAGAAGATTCAAACAAAGCATATGCAAATCCTGAAAAAAGTGAAAACACTGTACACAAGCAAAAGAAAATAAACAAATTATGCCGATGCTTTGCAACAATTTATAAAAGTGTAATTTAAAAAACAATAGCAACTTCTATTCTTTGAGTACTTATCGTGTTGTGTCAAGCGCTATGCAGAGCATCCATTTACCTTTTTCCCAAAACCCTGCAAGATGGAGTTAGGATGCCCATTACAAGTGAGAAGACAAGTTCAAGGATGTAAATAATTTAAGTAGATTACACACAGTAATGTGTTTGTCTAATTTTAAGCCTCTGCCCTTAACCTCACACTTCAGTCTTCCAATGTCGAAACATTTAAAAATAATAATAAAAATGACAAGTGTTCATAGCTGCACTCTATATAAATGCCCCAAACTAGAAAACTCCCTAAATGCTTATCAACAGTAAAATGGATAAATTCCAATACATTCATACAATGAAATACCATACAGCAATGAAAATAAGTTTCTCAAATATAATCATTATCAATAGATGCCACGCATGGGCAAGTACCTACTGTATGACTGATCCCATCTCTATTAAGTACAAAACAGGCAAAATTAATCTATGCTGTCAGGAGTAGAATGATGACTACTCTCGGACACAGGAAGGGAGCATCTGGAGTGCAGGTAATGTTCGATTAATTGATTTGAGTGCTAGTTAAGAAGAGTCCAATTTATAAGAAATTCATCATGCTATCTACTACAGTTAGAGCACTTGTCTATATATATTACACTTCAAAAATTTTTTAAATTAAAAATGATACACCTACTCAAGATGTTTTCTGCTTTATCTTTTTATTTAGACTCGAACATTCTTTAATAAAACACAAACTATATTTTTCAAAGCTTCATAAATCTTAAGTACAACTGTAAGAAAATAAATCATTAAAGATCTAAAAGTTAACAGATTTGAGCCAAGGGAAAAACAACCAAGTAGGAACATAAAAATCTGTTTCGATGTATTCTTTTGCTCTCTAACTAGATGTATACTCTTGAGAGCAAGGCATTTAACCTCACCTATAGTCAGCTTCTCCATTCCAAAATTAAAAGGATCAGACCAGATAATCCTCAAGGCATCTCATTCTGGTCTTTTATCCCCCCACTTAGCCCTACACTTGCCCATATCACATTGTTGCAGCATTTGCACAGAAAAGGGGAACAAAAAAGCAACTGCTTTGCAACCCTTACACATGATAGGAAGGTAGAAGGAAACAAACTTGAAATGTATACTTAACTAACTTTTGATTATCAGTGTAGACATGACAGCTCTGCAGTCACCAGAAACTAAATTACCAGTCACCAACTGGGTCCCATCAGCAGCCTTGTTCAAATACCCTGAAGCTCCCACACAAAGCAGAACGGTCAATTTGTCAGACAAAATCTTTTGCGGATTTTTTACTCTAGGATCATCAGAACCACTAACCTCCTCGTTTACTAGAAACAATTGAAAACTTCTAGATTTTCCTAAGATTTGTTCATTCAATCAGAAGAATGTCAAGAAATACATAATGACATATAAATTCTTTATGCTCCTTTATACAAATCCATTAGACTCTCTTACATACTTGTTTCTTGCAATGCCACCACAAAACCTAATTCTATTGATGGTACCCTGTATTAGTCAGGGTCCAATCAGGAGAGAGAAACCACACAGTAATTTGAATGGGAAAAGTTTAATATAAGAAATCATTTTTTATTAAATTTATTGGAGTGCTACTGGTAAATAAAATCATATAGGTTTCAAGTGTCTAATTCAATAATATATCTTTCATATATTGCATTGTGTGTTCACCACCCAAGGTTAAATTTCCTTATATCACCATATGTTTGACTCCCTTTATCCTTATCTACTTCCCCCCGCCCCTCTTTCCCTCTGGTAACCACTAAACTGTTGTTCGTGTCCATGACTCTGTTTGTCTTGTTCGTTTGTGGCTTTCAGTTTTATATCCCACGTATGAGTGAAACCATATGGTTCTCAACTTTTCCTGACTTTTTTCACTTAGCATGATAATCTCAAGATCAATCCATGTTGTCACAAATGGCAGTATTTCATCTTTTTAATATAAGAAATTATTAACTAAAACGAGATTAGCTAGCAAGAAGTAAATAGAACACTTAAGAATATAGAAATAGAAGACATAAGGAGACATAAGACACTAGAACAAGCACTGCAGATATCTCTGAAGGAGACAGGTGCCGGAGAAGCCATGAATGCTACAGAAGCCAGGTGAGGACACAGACCAACTCCAGGAAGAAAAACACCTTTCTCCTGCAAAGTCTCTGCAGTGCCCTCTCCTTACAAAGCTTAACATCATGCCAGCTGACCAAAAAATAAAAATAAAAATAAAAATAAAAATAAAAAATCTTTCAGGTCCATATTCATTTTCACAGAGCAGGCAATAGAGGGTGAATTTGGGCCTGACCCTACAGCAAGCAATCACAATAAGTTCTAATAACCCAATACCTTGTATGCATGCCACAGATATTAACTTGATCTTATGAGTACTCCCTGGTTACAGATGACAAAACTAATTTAGAAAAAGGAAAATTCACTTGTTCAGGAGGCAAACAAGTCAGATAGTAGCACAAATAACAGAACGACTTTTGACTCAGGTGAAGAGTCTCTGTTTCCTAGGATACATCTAAATTGTCTTCTTTTTACTGTATTATGAGTTTGTACCAAATCACTTTTTAGATGGTTCTTAGCATGACACAGACATTGAAAATACCAGTCTTCTGACAAATGATGACAGACTTTGAATATCAAATCTCTCACTGAGCCATAAATAATGTTGCTCATATTTTGACCTTTGCTTAGCCATTTATATGAATATGGTAACTGTTTTGTCATAGGATAATTTCAGGCCTGTGTATGTGTCAGTTGTGGCCTTTGGTTCAAGCTCTGGTCAATCTGCTAAACAAAAGGCAGGCTAAAGGGCACATTCTAAACCAGAAAAGGAAACATCTGAGTGCATATGCTCAGGAGAGCAGGAGAGACGATCAGGTAGTGTCACAAGAGATTCCACACAGGAATGATCCTAAATAAAGGAAACAGGCAAACATTTGTCAATAACTGACTCTGGTGCAAATCGCATAATGCAGGCTTTTTAGAGAACATCAGATCTTGAGAAAGATTCTGATGTTAAAAGAAATAAAATAATCATAATCCATGTTTCCAGAAACGAGAAAAAAAAGTATAAAAGACTAAGGTTCACAATCCAGCTATATACCACATAAAAACAACAAACCTTAAGAAGAAGGACACAGAAAAGCTGACTGAAAAAAAAAAAAAAAGAATGAAAATAAATATACCTTGTGAACACCAACCTGCAGGACTCAAAAAGCCTTGACTGAATAACGAATTTCAATTGGGGTAAAATGAGATTTTGGAAAAGAAAAAGAACAAAAAATAAGGAAATCACAGGGAAATGCAAAGAAGTGTTTTGTGTTTGTGTGTGGGCGGGTAAGGGGTAAAATCAAAATCTGGGAAATAACTTAGTCACCATTCCACAGAACAGTCCAAGAAGGGAAGAACAGAGGGTGAGACACACAGAACCTCCTGTTATTTTCTGTTTCACACTCAGCTGCTTTTTCTTCTCAGGACTTAATTTTTTAGTTTCTTATTTCCATTTAATCTGGTTAAGTTTGGGCTTTTTTCTCCATAGGAATGCAAGCTCTGTGAAGGTAGAGAGATGTCTCTTCTTTAACGTTTTTTCCCCAGTATCTATGACAATGCTAGGAACAAAATACTCGAGACATATTTGCTGGGAGAATTAACAAAACCTAAGAAACAATTTTTTTATATGATTATATATGTAATATCAAGTATTGCATGGCAAGCACATTCTAAACCTATACTCAGCAAACTCTTTAGGTAAATGGCCAGTAAGTATTTTTAGTGTGGCAAGCCACATATAGTCTCTATTGCATGTTTCGTGTTTTGTTTTTTAACTTTAAATGGTTGAAAACAACTATTAATTGTAAAAATCATTCTTAGTTCTATGGCTGTAAATGAACCGGTAGCAATCTGGATGTAGGTTATAACATGTGAATCCCTATTATAAAATATCATATATAAACCCAGAATATAAGAGCAAAATATTTTTAAGAGAGAGAGAGAGAGTGAGAGAGAGAGAGAGAGAGAGAGAGAGAGAGAGAGAGAGAGTGTGTGTGTGTGTAGCAGTATCAAGAAAATCTGGCTTGTACTTTTGCTTTCATGGATAGACTTCCTATTCTAACTAGAGAATTCAAGATCTAATGTTAGCCTTTATGGCTATCCACTTAAGTTTCATTTTAAGTTTTTTCAATCTAAGTCTAATTTGATCTTATTGAAAGAAAAAAATTAATTCAAGGGCCTGAAACAATAAAATGCAAAGTGAGCAAGCTGCAGGACTGCAACAGAGAAGCTGCCTTGAACCCAAGCTATGGTTTCTGCCATCCCTCATTGTTTCCCATACATCCTACCAATTAGATTTTAAGTTTCAGCAACCTCATTAGTTTTTCAGGCTTTATGAGTCAAGCTTAGGGGGTAGGAGAGAGGGCAGCGACCCACAAAACAAAGACTTCAATGTCTCCAGAAGCTGAGAAAATTCCAGCATTGTCAGGGCAGATACTATTTATAACCCATTTAATGTGTATGCTCCTGAATGCATTTGTTACGGAGAATATCCGACCTACACTTCTGAATTCCTAGCTTCAGCAATGGTGAAGAAGTCAAGTAGCTAAAAGTCTGACGATTAAAGGAAAAAGAAAAAAAAAAGCTCCTTGCTATTATTATTTTATAACATCCAGATTCATGTGACAGAATTAAAAGGTTCCTGTTTTTGACTCACCTTTGACAAGAAAGTGCCTCACTGCTATGAGTTTTGAGCTTAAGTTACTGGAAAAATGTGGGGTTGGAAAATATACTACAATTAGGCTAAAAGAAAAAAAAGTTGTGGAAAAACCCACTTAACTTTTTTCCAGAAACACACACACATACACACACGAATAAATGCCAAGCAACTTTATTGAATATGTGTATGTATATGTGGCCTACAATTATACACATATTCTATTTCTATGTTTACATATTTCTCTTATTGCACAAGAGTAGGGTCTTCCAGGAAGATATCTTGACGTGCTGCTGCCCAAAGTGCAGGGTGCTAGGCAGCCCCAGCAACACAGCCAACTTCTGCAATGATTGATTACAGTGGACTCTGCAAGCCCTGCACATTACCTCCATTCCATTCATGGATCCCAACCAAATTAATTTTCTCCTGTGCCAATTCTATCACATCCCTTGGGTTTACAGAGAAGTTTTACCAGGCCATCAGAACCCAAAAGGGAATGAACATTTTTGTCCTGGCAGAAACTTAAAATAGAGCTTAAAAATAAAACAATGAGAATGAATTTTTAGCTTTGCGAAGCTCTTAGTTTCTAGAAATTTCTTTAACAACTGGGAAAAAAATCCTACTCTTGTTTTTATTGCTTGCTACATTTAAATTACAAGTTATTAAGAAACTCAGAAATTCCAAGATTTTAATTCCATATCTAACCTGACAATTTCACAATAAACAGTCATGTCAAAGTTTAAGATGGACAAAATTCCATGAACATCCCTGGTAAAAATTTTTCCTGAAACAGCATTGTCCAATAAAAATATTAAGTGAGCCACATACATATATTTACACTTTCTAGTAGCCATATTAAAAAGAAAACTAAAACAGGTGACGTGAACTTAATTATCTTATTTAACCCAATGTACACAAATCATATTTTCAACATTGATCAACGTTAAAGGTTTCAATGAGATATTTTACACTTTTACTTCAAATCTACGAAATTTGGTATGCATTTTACACTTATAGCACATCTCAATTTGACTAGTCACATTTCAAGTGCTCCATAGCCACATGTGGCTAGTGCTAACATACTGGACAACACTGATCGAAAGACTTCTCTTATGCTTCTTTGAATTTGCTCTTCCAACCCAGAAAGTGATAGTTGTAATAATACGGTAATCATCAGGAGAAGATATTCTGAGAAGTGTTTCAACTTCTTGGACAAGTTCGCATTCAGGCTTCACTCTCTGACACATTCGCACTTCAGGCCATCTATTCTAATGGAACAATGCCCACCCAAAAGAAGTTACCAGCTTCTAGAACCCAACATGCAACCGCAGCAAGCAGATTCTCCTAGCTTAAGCAGTTCCAAATTCTGAACTTCTGAACTTATTCCCCAGGTGCTGCATCTGGACATTTAGCAGGGCTTAAATTAGTATCATTTTTGTTACTGTCTTTGAAAGAGGGGGGAAAAAAGAAGGCTAAACCTTTTATAGGATGGGCCTTTGAGGAAGAAGGTTACAGGAAACAAGCTAACATTGGAGGAGACACTGCATCTTTTATATGGCATTTTTCAAAAAAAACAAGTCGTGACTTAACAAGTCTCTTTCGTTATTTTTTCTTCTTGAAAGTGAATCTTATTGAAATTTTATTTAACCTATTTGATCGCATAGATTGAGAAACAGTGGAACTGACGACTGCTGTTTCAATTTAAAAAATCCCCCCCGAATTTTTTTCCAAAACAAAAGCCAACTGGAAAAAAAAAAAATTCAATGGAATTTCTTAAAGAAATTAATTAGTTTAATTAAAGAAAATGAATCTATTAATGACACGGACTCTAACATTCTTCCCTTGAGAGTAAACACTTTACTTCTCTGACTTTAAAATATACTTTTGACTCCAAATTCTATTAATGTTTTATGAAATTGTTCATAAAAATATTCATAAATGTTTTATTTAGACCCAGTATTTCTCATTAAAAAATTTAATTATCTAGCAAGAATATATAAGTCAAAAGCCCAAATGTACTTCATTCATGTATTCATTCAACAAAATTTATTTAGTGCCTATGTTATATCAAACAATATGCAGGTGCTGGAGAAATGGAAACAAAAAAATCTAGACTAGAAAGATGAATAAGCAAGCAACAACAGTAAAGATATGAGCTTTAATATTGGGGAATTGTGAGAAAATTAGATATAGATATGGATAATCAATAGGGATACTGAAGCTAAACTGATGGATATACAAGAGTCAGCTAAAAACACTGAGGGAAGAGAGAAGCCAGCTACAGATAAATGGGTAAATCCAAGTGCAAAAGCCTAGAATGAAAACAAAGGAATGAACAGGAACTTGAGAGGAATCAAAAGAAAAAGAAGAAAAAAAATTGAGTGTAGCTGGATGACAAAAATAAAGCGCAGATGATGGTGGAAGGAGCAACAGGGGAGAAAGTACGAGCTTCATAGGTCCCCTTAAGTTGCATGGACTTTATCCTAGCAATGAGAAGACGTTTCGGGGTTTTAAGATTTGAATAGCTCAAAAGAGAACTGATTAAACTTAGAGCACAGACTGACCCAGGAGAAAGTCCCTGCATTCCGATTCCCATAATTCAAACTTAAGTAGACCAGCCATCAAGTTTTATCCTAACAATAACTATTGCAAATATATTTGCAGACAGAGAGGTATGTTTGACCCCTAAGTATAACTTTATATTCTGGAATTGCCCCAAGGCAGACACAGTGCAGAATATTATAAGCACATACCTGGAAACATCCCCAAAAGGGTTTGATATACGTGAACCAAACCACTAAAATAAGAGTTTTAATTCCAACTAGAACGTTATTGTTATTTGTTTGTCAGATATATATCAAACATACAGAGAATATAATGACTACCCATATAAGCACTGCCTAGATACTAAGATGTTATTCTGAATATCTGATTCAATTTTTTTCGGAAATAAAATATCATGAATTCAATTTAAGACCTTCTTGTATTCTTGCCTGTTCTCCCTCCTATACATTTTTCTTCTAAGAAATTGTTTTCCTGAAGTTAGTGTTTCTTTCCAAAATAAGTTTTTCATGCGCACACACACACACACACACACTTCATTATGAGTATATGATAATATTCTATATATGTATTTTAAAACTTTACCTAAGTAGGAAATATCCCACCCATCATACTGAAACTTACATGTTTAATTCAACATTTTTTTTAAACATCACGACTATCTGAGGGGGTAAGACAGGTTTTCAAAATTATGGAACATTTTGAATGTACCAGAAGAATGAAGACAAATATAAACAACACACAGCTTAAGAAATAAAACATTAAAGATATACTCAGGTTGATTTTTGAAGGCATTTTGCACATCGTCTACAGTTTTGTATCCCTAAAGGCTATATGAGTAGTTTCAGAACAAGCATCAACTCTTTTGGCTACCACACCTAAAAGTCATCGATGAATTTTCCTATAACTTCTCTGACAGTTGCAAGCAGAGGAGGGAAAAAAAGTGTCCATGTACCCCTTGATCCTATCATACTTGGGTGATAATTAACTCCCATATGACTTGCAGCACCTTGACTTTCTAACATAATAGCATTTTTCCCCTGTAACAATCTCACTTAATTGTGTAAATATAGCCAAATACAGTGACCACCAATCTCTATCATCATCATCATCATCATCATCATCATCATCATCATAGAACAAGCTTTAATATATTTCAGGAGCTATACTAAACATTCGCAAATAATGCTCATAAAATCCTACGAATTAGAGATTGTGATGCTCATTTTATAGAGAGATGCTAACAGACTGCCAAATATCAAAAGACAGGAAATGCTGGAGATTAAGTTTGAACCCCATGTGCCTGACTCTCAAGACCCGATCTTCACCATTATAAAAAAATTATGTTAGAAAAAAAATTCCACTTCCAGCCATGCATAGTAACTGGTACCAGATTATCTCTTCTACTGTAATTAACTGAAAAATTCAATAAAATATATAAAATAACATTTTTCATTCACTAAACATTAGGCATTTCATGACTGTGATCCCTGAAGGAAGAGAAACAAATGAAATAAGTATAATTACCTACGTTTTCTGCCTAGAAGTATTTTCTGGATTATGAGGCAGAAAAGGGGAATCTGAGCAGAGCAGAGCAATCTCAATGAATTGAGAAGAAAAGGTTGGAATTCAGAAAGAATGAGATGGTTGGACTATGTAGGTCAGATCAGAATACAAAAAAGGAAGGAGCTGTGCAAAAAAGAGATCTAGAAATCATCATACGGGTCTCCTTGAGTCTTTAGCCTAATAGCAATATCCATATGTAGAGGGTGAGACCACAAGGCTCAGCAAAGAACAACCACCAGAGAAAAAATAACTACTAGGAAACGAATGTCTTTTGGGAAGCTATAAGCGGAAAAACTGAGAACTCACAGAAGGAGACATTCAAAGTCCAACCTGCCAAAGTAGAGGAACTTCATTGAACGTCTGCAGCATTCAGTAGAGACTCCAGAAAGGTCATATCTTGGCCGCAGAGATAAACTAGGCCTATAACAAGGCTATACTAGATCCACTCTCAGAAAGACTAAAAAGAACCTCAAAATAATTAAGCTGATCCCCAAGTAAGGGGGATTTTTGTCCTGCTTGCCAGGACAAAACTCAACACTTCTTAAAGGAAGACAACAAAATCTCGAGACACATTCACAATGACTAGCATCCATTAAAATATTACTAGATATGTGGGCAAGAA
>NW_011888822.1:9691902-9701587 GCF_000151845.1 Pteropus vampyrus | reverse complement strand
GGGAAGCTATAAGCGGAAAAACTGAGAACTCACAGAAGGAGACATTCAAAGTCCAACCTGCCAAAGTAGAGGAACTTCATTGAACGTCTGCAGCATTCAGTAGAGACTCCAGAAAGGTCATATCTTGGCCGCAGAGATAAACTAGGCCTATAACAAGGCTATACTAGATCCACTCTCAGAAAGATTAAAAAGAACCTCAAAATAATTAAGCTGATCCCCAAGTAAGGGGGATTTTTGTCCTGCTTGCCAGGACAAAACTCAACACTTCTTAAAGGAAGACAACAAAATCTCGAGACACATTCACAATGACTAGCATCCATTAAAATATTACTAGATATGTGGGCAAGAAAGACTTAATTCAGCAGGCCTGCACTGTTCAAACCTTGCACATTACACAGAAAGGCCTATGTTCAGGACTGGCTTTTGTTGGCTTCTAGGAGATAATCTCTGAGTCCTTGAAATATTCGGCTTGATAAGAGTGTTTTTGTATGCCTGAGGCCTTGAGCCATGCTGTACCAGTTCACCAGAAAAGTTTAAAAGTTTATCCTAAAAAAGTTTTTCTAACAGTATGATTTAAGATGAACACAGGTTTTTGCTGCTGGAGGGAGCGGGGGGCAGTGCAGGATGTAGAGTTTGAGTAGCTGAGGTCAGTCACACAGAAACTACATGACCTCCAAAATAAATCGTGGACCAAGGCTCATGTGAACTTCCTTGGTTGGCAACACTGTACATGTGTTACCATACATTTCAGCTGGGAGAATTAAGTGAATCCCCATGTGACTCCACTGGGAAGGGATGCCTAGAAGTTTGCACTTTGTTTCTACATGAACCAATAGATTAAAAACTGGCACACCTCTTTGGTATACAAAGATACCAAAATTTCCTACTACACACACACATGCACACACAAATGGCAGCAGAACTGACAGTTTAAAAATATAAAATGGGAAAAGACTTACTGAATGAATCATGAAAGAATTAATGAATTGATACTTAAGTTATATCTAATAAAACATATCACAAATAAGGCTAAGTCATCAGACACTGTGAATATATAACACTGGGAAAATTATCAAAGTCTATAAAGAGTTGATCCTTTGAGAAAGAAAGCAAGATTCTGCCTAGTCATGCAGTGACTGGACCAATAGTATATAATATATAACTCCTTCCTAGTTTCCATAAGCCAATCATACATGATTACCCAACGGACAAAAAGTCAGATGAAACAGTAATCAACCATAGGGTTGATAAGCATCTAATATCTTCCAGGAACATTTAAATTAAATACCCAGTGATCCTCTATTATGTTTGTGTAGTTCTTAATGTGTCCCTAGAAAATAATGGATTAGTGATCCTTTTTCAGTGCTCTACTACAGAATTTTATCTATGATCTTCAAATATTTTCACTTTTTGTTCATAACACCAATCAAAAAAAAGTCATCCTCTGAAAATTATTGATTTTCCACTGAACTTAAATCTATTAACTCTAATCAACCTGTCATTAAGTTTTAAGACAGTTTTGCATGCTCCATTCACACTTCACTGAAAATAATAAGCTTCACACCTTTTAAAGAAATCTTAAATATATGCAAGCTAGGTAATTCCATCAAAGCTGCTAATGATTCAAGAAACTTGTGGTCCAACGTCAGATCTATGAGATCCACATTTGATCTTCCTTTTCCGCTAAGGGAATAGAAAACAATTTGGAATGCAAGGGAAAATATCCTAGGTCTTTCCAGCAGTACAGTCTATTAGAAATCCTTATACTTTTGCTTCTGACATAAACTGAATTTGTAAGTGGCACTGAGAAAGGGAATACTATCAATGCCAAAATATACCTGAAAATATAACAGCACTTCCAAGAGAGAATTATTCCACTTGGTGTAAATAAATGCGTAAATGATAGAAAAGATTTTGTACGCATTCTACCTACTAAACAATCCAATCTTCCTTATAGTTTATCTAATCTTTCTTAGCTACTGGACTGTGTCAATGAACAGTTATCTTCAAGAGTAATGTAGAAGGATAAGAAACTCTTGTCTGAGTCAGGCTTAATAGTGTCCAAATGTTAAGCATGTTCACTGCAAGGACAAGTTCCCTCAGTTCTGAACTCTTGACATCCTTACTATTCCAATCACAAACCTTTCCCATTATCTGCCCAACCCACTGAGCAGGACGCAACAAATTAATTTTAGGATATGTCAACTGAGGACAAGAAAAAACCCAACCAACTAAATCGTTTGCATGCATGACCTAATTCTTGCTCTTCACTGAACCCAAAGAAAGAAAAACAATAACTCTATCATTAACTCATAACACACAGAACTCTGTTATCCATATTTTCAGCAGAACTTTATAAAAACATTGAACTATATCTAAATATATAGTTCAATGTATATATATGAACTCTATAAGATAATTTAGGCAACAAATAATTAGAAATTCTGAGAATAAAATAATAATCATTGGGAGAAAAATCAAGCTATGAAAATTAAAAATTGACGGAAGTAAAAAATTATTCTGTTTAGAGTTAAATCAACACTTAAAAACTTAGTCCTACAAGCATATTTTATAACTTATGTCTCTGAGGACAAACATCTCAAAACTTGCATTCTCCAAATATCTGTTAACAAGGTGATCCCCTCACTGATGTGGCCTTTTACTTTTTCAAAGCATTTCTTCAACTGTAATCTAATTTTTCATTACACCATCCCTATGAGATTGCACCGTTCTCATTTTAGACAAACTTGGTAGTCAAGCACCTTGGATAAGGTCACTGAGCTATTTTGGGACAGAGCTAGGACTATAACTTACTATCCTCATTCTTTCTATGACATCTAAGTTATTTTGCTTATTCTCCTTACCCCATTTCTATTTTTATTATTGCTCCATTTGTTTCTCAAAAATTTCTACTAACCTAATGTTCTACTCAAATCATTTGGGGTTGCAAAAGACAGAAACCCACTGGAGTACAAGGATGAAGAAGTGATAAGGAAACAGCAGAAGATATCGCAGTTGCCCAAGGACAGGAATTAAATATAGCTAGGGCCCTGGGGACTGAAACTAGGATGAGGTCAAACACAAAGCTCTCTTCACCATTTCTCTCATGGGTTACCTGGTTGCATTCCCATGAATATTGTGCCTTGCACACCTACTCCACAATTCACACATGGTCCAAGGTGATCATTAAGCTCCCCCAGCCCTTCCTCATTCTTCTATGTTTCACAGATAGAAATAACATTTGTGTCTTTACTCGAACTCTCCCAAGACTTAGTCAGCTCTCTGTTGGCCAGCTGACAGTCTGTCGGGTTTTGATTGGATGTTTACCACTGGTTTGATTAGAAATGGGGAAGGGACAGAATAAGGCAGCGGGCCAAGAAACCATTCTGGTTACAGGTAATTCACAAACTGGGGCATTATATCAATACATTATAGCAGCAGTCACCAACCTTTTTGGCACCAGGGACCGGTGTCCTACGAGAATTTAATTCCTGATGATCTGAGGTGGAGCTGAGGCAGAGATGCTAGCGCTGGGGAGCAGCTGAAGCTTCACTCACTCACCCACCACTCACCTCCTGCTGTACGGCTCAGTTCCTAACAGGCCACAGATCGGTACCAGTTCCATGCCCAGGGGTTGGAGACCCCTGCATTATAGCACAGCAAAATGCTAGTACTGGTCAGCAACCTCACCGCATTCAACCAAACCCCTCATTTTACAGATAAGAATACTGAGGCCTACATAGTAAAATGACTTACCTAAGGTGACACAGATGCACTTTGGCAGTCATGCCTAAAGTCCACATATCCTAGTTTTCTGAAGCCACATATTTCATTCTGAAACCTATCATCAAAACTGTTCCATCCATAGCTAATGATATAGCTCTTCTCTCACAGCAAGTTATACATCTTGATATAAAAATAGCAAATCTATCATTAACCGTAATGTATAAACACTCATAAAATAGTCCTACCTTTAAAGCAGTAAGTCTCAACTATAGCTGCCCATTACGATCACCTTAGGAGCTTTTAAAAAAATACCAGTGCCCGAGTCCCACCCGAGAACAATTATTTAGAATCTCTGACGGCAACGTCCTGACACTGGCATTTTTGTTTTTTAAAAGCTCTCCATGTCATTCTAATGTGCAGTCAGAATTGAGAATTACTGTTTTAGAAATTTAAAATTAAATGTGCACATATATCTACAGAAATTCAACACTTCTACTTTAATTCAAATACAAAATAAGGAAAATTCTCAAATAATTTAACAACATATTTTAGATGACAAGTTTCAGACAAATTTTGGATAGCAACAATTAAAGCTACCATTTATTAATCACATATAATGTGCTTTACAAATATTAATATATAAGCTCCATGAGGGCAAAAGTTTGGTTTAGTTTTGTCATACCCCCAATGTCTAGTATAGTGCCTTGTACATTTAAATGTTTAATGAATATTTGTTAAATGAACAAATGAATGATCTTATTTATCTCTCATAGTGGCCCTTGAAGATAGTCATTATTTCTCTGTCACTAATGAGGATTTTTATGCTAAGAAGGATTTAAAGCAACACATATGGTCCACTTATCACATAGATAATGTTGAAATTACATGTCTTTTTTCAGGGAGTTAATCAAAACTGACGTTTTGAATGAAGGTCAAAATTGTTAAATTTAAAAAGTTATTTTGAGTACTAGCTCTATTATTTATTTATTTCAAATAAATATTGAATATTATTTAAAAATAAATATTATTTATTTCAAAAGCTGAGCATATTGCCATCAAATAAATCTTTGGACTGTCCCAGTTCGTACTGAACCTTAATCCAGGAACCCTGCTTATGGCAAATATAGTTAAACAAGCCACATATCTAACTTGGTGTATAAGGTTTTAAGAACTGAATGGAAAAACTTAACCACATTTAATCTAAAATATGATTCAATGCTTAGTAAAGTAATGAGCTGGCAAGCAGTCGTCAAAGCCACCTACATTATCCCTCAGTCACTAGCCTCAGTCACTCTCAGTATCAAATCCTGCAACAAGATATCAAAATCTGCACTAAGCTTTTGAAAAAAAACATCCGATTCTTTTGGACAGCCAATGCTGAGCTGAGGATGAAGGACCAAAGGTAGATGAGCCTGCTTAAAATACTCAGCACAGAACAAACAAACAAACAAAAAGGAAGAGACAGCAGATGAAAATTTCTAACAACGTCCTTCCTCACCTCCAGTCAGGCAAAAAAGACTGCTAATGGAAACTGGATCACTATGTATAAACTGATGCAGAAATTTCATAATTTGCCAAGATTAAAAAGGGCTAAGCAAAAGAAGAAGAGACCTGTGAAAGAATTTCTGCTTCTTACTTAATTGAAACAATATTTTCGGAAGAATGTTCAAGATACTATCTTAAGAATTTTAGAATGCCACAAAATTGATATTTAATACCTAAAGAGTAAACAGAATTGTGCTTATGGTAATGTAAATTTTGATGTTCTCAGTATAGTATCCGAACTAATATTATAAGACGACCCCAGAGAAAGATCTAGTGTAACTATTGCTAACAAGTGTGCATTATACATCAGCAATAAAGGCAATATGAGTAAAATAAGAACCCAGAATCAAGGAAAGAAGCAAACTATCTGACAAATATTTAAATACCTATGTTGGCCTGATGCTATGTCATGTACAAAAGCAAAAGTCTTCCACCCATAACAAAGAAAGATACACTTAGTTCATTGGTGTTTATATACACTCATGTGACCTTATTTTTATTTTTAATTCATAACCTTTATTACATCACACTTTAATATGAGCAACAGCTTTATAAAAGAACCATGTGATAAACCAGTTGGGCCCAATATCTAAGATGCACCCTGATCACAGATGAAGCATCTGGGAATCCTTACCTTAACCCCTTCAATGCACTTTCAACCCCTATTATTTAGAAAATTATTCTGGCATCCTAAATGATACCTTAGTCATGATGCCCTACAGGCTAATTGAGGAGAGATCAGGGTAAGAAATTAATGACAAAGCAATGCTAGCTGGAATCATACTATAGTTCACCTCTTGGCACAAGAATGTAAAGGCTGTACTCTCCCCCACACCCAATTCATTTTTTAAGATGCATACTACACGGTACCCTTGTGATATCAAATAGTTAAGATAATTTCTGAGTTTCTGACTTTTCATAAACTATCTCCAGTCACTTAGAGACTATCTCAGAAGTCAGTTAAGCTATCTCTATCTGTTCTGTGGTTTCTGTTCAGTGCTCCAATTTTCAATCTACAAAATAGGCTGACCGCACACAACAGACTGTATATCATTACAGGTAGGTACAAAAGAATTTTAAACTCTCTTCATTCCTCGTAAGGGTCTGTTTCCAAGTCTTTTTGAGTTTCGCTCAGAAATACCTCTCAAAGTCATTTGTTCCAACTCCACTGTTACCGCCCTAGTTAAAGTCACTATAGTCCCTCAACTGGACTACGAGCCACCTAACCACTCTCCTCAGCTTCACTCTTGACTCCAGCCCTGCTTCAGCCTGCCCATCTCTGCTCAATCTATTCTTCACACTACAGCCCAAGTAATCTTCAAAGACCAAATGATGATGTGACCCACTACCTACTAATCCCCTCTCTCCATTTTAACTTCTATAATTGCTTCCCACTGTATTAAGTAAGGGTAAAATCTAAACCCTTTCCAGGGCAGTCAATGTGCTGTGTGGTGAGGACTGGACCAAGCTTCCTAGCCTCAGCGCCACCACGCTCTGCACTGAGGGCTCTGCCTGCATCACTCTGGTCTTCTCACAGTTGTCTGGATATGCCATACTCCCTTCCCACCCCAAAGCTTATTGCACATTCTTTTTCCTTCTGAAATATTCTCACCATACTCTACTCCTAAGCTTCCTTCCATATCTCAGTATAAAATTTACCTCCTTAGAAAAGCCTTCCCTAACCCCACAACCAGGTCAAGTCCTCTATTATATGGTCTTTTACAATTTTTTATAGCTGTAAATTGGTATTTTGTCTGATTACTGGATTAATCTTCTTCCCCTCTATTGACTGCAAGCTCCAAGAAGACAGAGACTATGCCTATTTAAACTAAGGTGACCATTCATCCCAGTTTTCCTAGAACAGTCCCGGTTTACACTTGTTTTCCTAGAGTACTTACTAAGAGTGGCACCTTTGGGTCTCACAAGTATCCAACTGAACTAAAATTTATATGGTTATCCCAGTTTTAGTTCATCATTGAATCCCCAGTAACTACTGCTACAGCAACTATACAAAGTAGTCAGTAAATATTGATTAAATTGTTAATGAACATAAAATCTAAATTTATATCTAGCTAGCTAGCTACATATTCATATCAAGATTAACAAAAAAGAAAAAAAGATATTTACCAAGTAGCTTTCCAACATAATAAATTGCTGAACAGAGAGAACAATCAAATATATAGCCAACTCAACAATCTCTGGCATTTAAAATAACTAAGTTTAGTTACTAAATACACAATACTTTGGGGCAACTCTAGAGAAATGCCTTTGTGTCCATATATTCCAAAATAGGTCACTGGAAGATTAACTGTTTCGATGAGGTAAGTACTTCCAAGGCTGTAAAAAGAAAACTTTAACCCAAAGAAAAGTATCAGAGTAGTTTATCTACCACAGGAGTGCAGTAAAAAGCATTCTGCCTTAATTATTGCACTTAGTAAACAAAGATATTGTCTGTATACATGTCACTGTAGAAAAGCAAGACTCATCAAATTCAACCAGGGTATAGAAGAAATTAAATTACATTTCCATTTATTAATTGGCTTTAATCAATACAAAAAGCCTTTGAAAAGGGAAATGTAAAATTAAGCACAGTCCATGTTTCTGCTTTGGGCACTATATTTGATCTAATTTGGGCTAATATTTGATCATTAATTCCATCAAAGCAATAATAGTCTATGGCCATGCTAACCTGAACAAGCCCAATCCCATTTGATCTCGGAAGCTAAGCAGGGTCAGACCTGGTTAGTACTTGGATGAGAGACCCCTTAGAAAGACCAGGTGCTGTAGGCATAAAAAATAAAAAAATAAGTAAATAATTTTTAAAAAGCAATAAGAAATAGTTCAGGTAAACTATCTCCTAACTACAGTTCTGAATTCCCCATTAATCAGACTGAAGAAGTAAGAGATCCACAGACCGCCAAAGGCAATAAAATTTAACATGCAAGCATACCTCAGGTCTGAGGTGTGCTATGTCATCCCTAACACAGCTCCAGGGGGCTAGAACGTACCACAGGAATTCTAAATAAAAGAGAAGTCAGGCAATAAGACCACCAACCAACATGCTGGGGGAAAGTGCATAAGTTAAAAGAAAATCATCCAGCCAGCAATACTTTATTGGGGCCGGGAAGCCGAGAAGGAAGCTTCCCCAAGCAAAGGCAGATCATCTTGTTTTCCTTTATGTTAAACAGAGCAATCTATGCAGCCAAGATAAGAATCTTCACCAGAGAACTAGACAGGGATGAATGTGTGAACCTTCTTCCAAAGGAAGCTGTGCATCACAATTTCCTTGCATTACTCATTTTACTGGCTTATATTTTTTCTGTCTTAATTACACATGGAACCAATCTAACAATAATTGCGGTTTTGATTACAAGTACATAGGCTCACAGTTTTAAGTAAAAGAGCTCCACCTTAAATTATCAGTTTTCTTTCAGAGAGAACAGCTTAAGTTCTTAACATATGAGTTGAAAGACACACCTATAAAGGACCATAAATCTTACATGCACAAATTTATAATGGGCTAAATACATTTTTCTGAGGAAAAGATCCTTAGCTTCATATTACAAATTGGCTCTTGGTCTCGAAGAATCTTTTTATTATCAAGTTAATTCCTCATTTTTAAAAAAAGTC
Source organism: Pteropus vampyrus (assembly GCF_000151845.1). Lineage (NCBI taxonomy): Eukaryota > Metazoa > Chordata > Mammalia > Chiroptera > Pteropodidae > Pteropus > Pteropus vampyrus. The sequence goes on along the minus strand of NW_011888822.1, from coordinate 9,692,686 downwards.
TTTCAGTTAAAAGAACAGTAAAATGAATCCCTCAGTGTTTTTAGAACTGCAAACAGACTGCACCCAAAATTTGCTTTGCAAGGTAGATTTTCACATGATCATTTACATTAAATGGACTAAAGTATGAGAACACTATCTACCATTCTTCTAAAAATGAATTTATTCACTCACTGAATAATTATTGTCTATTATATAACATGAGTGTTTTAAGTTTTGAAGTATAGTGAACAAAATTAACATTCTTCTTGACATTATAGCTTGGAAAATCTAGCGGAAGAGACGACAATAAACAAGCCAGAATAAAAAGGAGGCCTCAACCCCAAAAGTGTGTAGAGGGTTCAAAGAAATTGTTGGCAGGAGGGAAGGGGGAGTAGAAAATGGAAAGAGAGGGGAAACAAACCAAACTGGCAAAATTAATCAAGAAAAAAATATATTATGCTATCTGTCATAAAAATGGTTATGTATTTTTAGAACTTCAGAGAATTCGTAGAGTTGGCTGTCCCACAATAAAAGAATTAAATAGCTCAGTGCATTCTCGTACTACACAGGAGTGACCAGTAAAACTGTGCTCTGTGGTACTGACTCGGTTCTTCCATACGTATAGCACTGGGTACATCTGCCTCAGACCTCTCTATTTAGATAAGAACAGAAACAACCAAAAATTTAGCCTAGCTCATTCATGATGAATATACACTTCTAAGAGGGGGATTTCCCAGCACCAAGGAAACTGCTTATCCTCTTCCCCACTACGGGAAAATTTGTGGTTAATCAAAAAAAAAAAAAA
>NW_011888822.1:9685226-9691782 GCF_000151845.1 Pteropus vampyrus | reverse complement strand
ATGTATGTACACACTTGCTTTTTGGTATCGATTTCTATCAATAGACACATTTTTAAAAAATATAATTGCTTTATTCCAATCTTTTTTATGAGTCAAGCATTTTTTAGGGAAATTAGATATTTATGATATTTCCCATAAAACCCAACAAACTATCTCATACTAAAATAATTATTAAAAGTACCACAGTGCTCAGTAAATATCTAAGGAAGGTTCTTCCTACCCCAAGCATTAACCTCAGTTCCTAAAGTCAGCTGAGACCAATACAGACCAATACAGCTCTTATTTCTGTAAAGATTTTCACTGGTAATGAGAATGATAAACTGCAAATTCTTTCTGAGGGATATATATGGAAAGACAAACAGAAGACAAAGTTCCCTAAGCATAGAGTGTCAGGACCTAACAAGAAGCAAAGAGTGTCAGGACCTAGCAAGAAGATGCCAGTGAATGCCAGTACATAAATGATTTTGAGTAGTTAATGAATAAAGGAAAAAAATTAATGTGAGAGTTCTAATTAGACAACTTCATAAACTGTATTTTCATATATTAAATCATTTTTTCTCTTCTCATGTTACATTCTGAAAATGTTCTCTTCCATTTCTGTGATGTCCGGCTAGCAAAATAGAAGTTGCATGAGAATGCAGACCATGACCAGCACAGAGTTGGTGCTCACTAAGTGTTTCCAGAATAAATGATCGACACATGAATCATACATGATATCAAATCAATACATGAACCAATGATGGAAAAAACAAATGAACGGCAATTCCCTCCAACATCACTTCAGTTTACCTTGACTTGACTTGTCACCCTCCCCATGAAGCCATATTTGAGTCTTGAGCCATGAAACTCTCTTAAAGGGACTTGTCAAAAACTAACTTTATTTCACTCCTTGGGTTCTCATGAAGAAATGATCCTACTTCTTCACCTGGAAGGTCCATGTGTTGACCAGGTTTCTCAGCTTGGGCACTACTGACATTTTGTGCTGGACAATTCTCTGTTGTGGGGGCTGTCCTGTGCATTGTAGAATGCTCAGCAGCATCCCTGGCCTCTGTTTATTAGATGCCAGTATCAGCCTGCAAACCTAGTTGTAACAACCAAAAACATTTCTCCAAACATTGACAAATTTCTCCTGGGGGTCAAAATCACCCCTAGGTGAGAAATGCTATAGGCAAATCTCCTGACAATTTAAGCCTCATTTTCTTGCATGAAAAATGCATATAATACCACTTCCTTCAAGTAATAATTATGATAATTACATTACATAAAATAAAAATAATTATAAACTATTTTGATAACGAGGCTAATATTTACTGACTGCCCACTATGGGCCAGGCACCAAATAGAGAAGTTACTTAAATTGGTTTCCTCCAATCTCATTTTCACTCTAATCACACAAATAGTTGTCACAGCCGAGATTCAAATTGAAGCCATCTGACTCCAAGACCCCTAACTCTCATCCACTTTACTCTACAATCAACATCTGAACACAGCTTGTCACCTAGTAGGCCCTCAACAAATATTTGTTTACTTCCAATATTTTTCCTAATTTTCTTTTCCTAGAATAATCAGAAATCAGCATGTTTCCCTAATGCCTGAAATATGGAAATGTCTTAAAATCTTAATGTCAAATATATCATAGTTGCTTCTTCTATCTTTATAACTAGGGACTTCCTCCTGCCTACTATACGCCGCAAACGTTTCACATCCATGATACCTACTGGCATCAATGCTCTCTGTATTTAACTGTAAGCCCCTAAAGATTAGAAACCAGTTTCCCCACATAACTGAAGTACTCACATGTTTATGGGTGACGCTGACGATTTTACTAGATGGTGATGATCTTATTAGAAAATAACAAATAATGTTGTCACTGATTTGACATTGTCAAATCCACAAACAGAATTTTAGAAGGGGTTAAGACAGCTGAAGTTAACTGAAGTTGAGTAATTTTATCTTTTCAATACTAAATTACATCCAATGACTGGGAGGAAAAGAAATCTATAATTGTTTAAGCTTCTTAATGTCATGATATTTTATCCACTTGAAACAACAGAATAAAAAACAGGGTTGGCTAATGTTATCAGAGTTTTTCTACAAGATTTAAAGGATCTTACAAGATTAGTCTACATACCAATAATCATCATGGTAAAAACATATGATGAATAAGCATTTAATGTTAAAAAAAAAAAAAGTTACACAAGGAAAAAAATCCAAACCATAGACACAAATTTTTATTACTGTAATTTCTTTTTTGACATTTTTCCTATAACGATAGGTTTCTATAATTCACACATTAAGACTATTTACTTGAAGCTTGATTTGGTAGGGAAAAAATCCTAATTTATAGGCTATAACTGCCATTTTCTGGTTCAGTTACCTTCTCGAAGCATGTTGCTTCCCAAACACACAGTAGTATCTCAAATACTATTCAAGATTCTTTCGGTCCCAGAAAAGGCCCACTTCAAAATCTAGTTCTAATAAAAATGACAAGAACAATATCCATTATTTTTTTAAACAAAAGGAGAGAAGAGAACTACACAAAGCCTACCAGAAACCACCATTAAAAAAGTCAGACACAGTAACAACTTTGAATACACTAGAGTGGCTGTAATCAAAAAAAACTGAAAATCACAAATGTTAGCAAGAATATGGAGAGACTGGGACCTGGAACCCTAGTCCATTGCTGGTGGGAATGTAAAACTGTACGGCTGCTGTGGAAAACAGCCTAAAAGTTCCCAAAAGGCTGAACATAGAGTTGACATAAGGTACAACAATTCTACTAAGTATACACCTAAGAGAACTGAAAACATGTTCACAAAAAAACTTGTACAAGAATATTTGTAGCTAAATTATTCGTGATTGCCAAAAAGTGGAAGCAACTCAAATGTCCATCAGCTGAGGAATGAATAAACAAAATGTCGTCTGTGAATACAATGGAATATTACTTGGCCGTAAAAAGAAATGGAGTACTAACACATCCTACAACAAGGATGAACCTTGAAAACATTATGCTAAGAAGCCAGTCATAAAAGACCACATATTGCATAATGCCATTTATATGAAATACTAGTAAGCAAACCCATAAGGACAGAAAGTAGATTAATGATTGCCAGAGGCTGGGGTAATCAGAAGCTGGGACTAACAGCTAACAGATACAGGGCTTCTTCTGGAGGTGATGGAAATGTTCTGAAATTAGACAGCAGTGATGACTGCACAAGATAGTGAATACACTAAAAAAAACACTGAAGTGTACACTATAAAATGGTGAATGTTATATGAATTATATATAACATAATGCTAATATGAAATGTTAGAGACTAAAAAAGAAAAACACTAAATCTACATTACAGATGGTTCCTCACTCCCTTCAACCAGAGTACCTGACAGTGGTCTCAGCAGAGGTTTTCTTCCCTGAAAAATCTCCCCTTTCATTTAAGTGACATGGACAACTGAAATGAGAAGCCAATGCTGAAGCTTTAAACAATCAGAAATGATAAGGAAAGAGCATTTTTGATGAAATAATAAGACAATGAAAGAAACCAATAGTGTTTGTCCTGGGAAGGAAGAACAAAATAAAAATGAAATTGCCATTGTTTCTTTGCTTATCTTGGTATATAAGTTTGTCTGTACAAATAAATGGAAATAGCAACCTAGAGGGAAAAAGAGAATATTGTAAATCAGACTCAAAAAAAAAAAAAAGCACCAAGGTGACAAATGAGTAAACGAAAAAAAAAATAAGAACCACAGCAGAGGAAATATATATGCACACTTTTCTATCAAGTCATTTCTCAGTTATTTCCTTTTTCCAACACTCGACAACTATTTCCTGCTAAGCTTCTTCCTTCCTCCCTGCATTTCATTTGCACAGTTTTTCATCCTGCATAAACACACTGTTTTTCCTCTGTGGAGTGCCAGACTATTAATCTGCTTTCTTCCTATGCATTCTGCCAGGGATGAAGCTCACACCCCACATCTGCCTCTATTTCCTCAAATGTTGACCAGATATTTTCTATTACCATCTCAGTCATTCATCCATTTATTCACTCCCTCTCACAACAAATGAGTGTGGTAGGGAACTAAATGAAGATACAATGGAAATCCACATCTCACATTATCTCTGCTCAATCAGGACCTACAGTCTGAGGTAGGGCTTAGAATTCATTAAATGAGCCCACAAAAAAATGTAAAATGACAAGTGATTTAAATAATTAAGTAGAAGGCAAAGTTAAGGCGAAGTACAAGGATCCTATGAGGATATTTAGTAAGGGAATGAGTAGAGAAGTGAAGAGGTAGAGTGGAGGTGAAAATGTGAGGACTATTATTCCAAAGAGAAAAACAGCATTTGCAAAGGCCTTCTGCAGGGAAGTAGCATAACACATTTGAAAAAATAAATGAAGTCCAGGGTAGGCGAATCATAGAAAGAAATGTGGGGAGCAATATGAGAGAATGGGGAGGTAGGCAAAGACCAGACCACGAAGGGTCTTCATACCAACACAGGAGAGGGGTTAGAAGGCTAACAATAACCCAGGGAGAGATAATAGTAGCTGGGCTATAGAAATGGCAGCAAAAATTTTGCAATGTAAATATATGGTCAAGTAATAATAATAATGATATAATAACCACCATAATAACAGCAGCAGTTATCATTTGCGGAATACTTATTACATGCCGAGACCCATGCTACATACTTTAAATATATTATCTTTTTGAGATTCTCAATTTGCAATTAAGGAAACTGAGACTCAGAGGCAGTTAAGTGAGTTAAATCACCTGGCTGAGACCCATACAGCCGGTACGTCAACAGGAACAGAATAAAGTTTATCTGCCTAGCTTCCACTAATACAACATAGTCTCCTTACCATAAAACAATAAAAATGTCAGCTATTGGAGAAGCAGGAACTGTGCTGGCATGTTTAAAATAAGTTAATCTTCCCAACAACTATATTATATGGGCGGCAGTATCTCCACTTTACGGATGGGGAAACAGAGGCAGGGCCAGGTCATTTGTAGGCATAAGCAGGGTAGATAAATGTTGTTACCTCAGAAGGTCATAGAACTGGGATCTGGACCCACTGAAGACAACAGAGTTCTGGAGGGTGTTTTTTTTCTTTTCAGTTAGGATGCTGATTAATTAAATCTAAAACTATGAATCACCATTTTATCTACAATCTATTTAGATCCCTCTGTAAAATCTAAAAGGCATGAACCTTCGGAAATCAACATTCATATTTTTATTGTAATCTCTGACCCACAGCATGAGAGTCCCAGATTTCTATCACTACAAGTGTCACCACACCACTGACAGTTCATAAAGATAAGCCCGATCATAGATGAAAAATGCCAAGTATTTCCACCAAAATGGGCAGAAGAAATTACTTTGACAATCAAGTCATCTATAAGGAATCATATTACTTTTTACTAAATGTATAGTGAAAGTATTAGCATTCCAAAATCAAGACTGGAAATAAATGTCAATTAAAACCAAAGAGGACGATATTAGAGTATAAGTCTCAAGAAAACAGTAAAGAGTGAAAGGGGCTTCCCGAATCCCTAAGTACTCAACTATTATAACCTATTCCCCTTTAAATACCTAATGCTGCAACAGGATCTTTTTTTTCTCCCACTGAGTCTAACAAAACAGAAATCCTTCCCGTTTTGCCAAGAGAAGCCTTTTTCCTATAATTTAGTCATTTGCCAAAATTATTTAATGAATGATAATTAGTATACAGAAAATGCTATAATAAACATTCACTTTACATGATTTGTAGATATTGCTACCAGGCTACAAATACCTCTATGAATATGTACAATGTGAGAACACAGGTTTAAAAAAAAAAACGAAAAACAAAGATTGGAGTTCTATTTCCTGTATCACCTTAACCTTTAGCTACTGTAACTTACCGCAAAAGATTTTCTCATTGCTAATGCATTTAGCTTAAGAGTCAGAAAGCTACAACAAAACTCTCTTAAATGGATATGGTTTCTGCAACCTTTATCATCTAAACATGGTCTTGGTACTTCTGCTTTAACAACATAACCCCCAGGCATCATTTATTTTTGGCATTTGCCCAAGTATTTTGAAATGTTTAGTTTGTTGTCAGGGCAACCAGTATGGACAAAGTAACAAGTCAGTCTTCCCAGGTTTTGTTTTCCAGCTCTCCCAAAGAAAAGTTGCTTGTCAGCTTCACAAACTACAATTGGAATGGCACTAAAGGTTTTATTACCTATTTCAAAAGATTCCTCACAGGCACAGACAGATCATATCAGAAAAAAATCCTGTCAGGTCATATCCCCTTTTTCTACAAAAAAGACAATTGCCATACTCCTCAAAGGAACAACAACTCAACCCAATCTTCAAAAATAACAGAAAACTAAAATTTTGTTTCATTACAACAGATTCTATATGATTTATGATGGAAGGAACCCGTGTTCTATATAACTTGGTATGGGTACGTACACGAGTAAAAATAAAGAAAAAGCAGACTAAAAATGTGTTTTCGTATATTTATAATTTCATGTGAATTTAAAATATGTAAGATTTATTTAATAAATAGCT
>NW_011888822.1:9678668-9684151 GCF_000151845.1 Pteropus vampyrus | reverse complement strand
TCTCATGCTCATGTTTCTCTAATTGAGTAGGTGTTGCCCCAGTCACAGCCAAGAAATACTCAAACGGGATTAAGATAGCATAGCTTATAATGGAGACCCTGTGTCAATGTACCAGTATGTCACCAAAATGGCACAACCTAAAGAAGATCCCAGTGCTGTCTTGTACAAATGAGCCAACTGAGGCTCATTATTTGGAACTTAATATTGAGATTCATTTCTAATACTACTATGTGACGTTAGACTCATGCTGTCAAGTATACATGAGAAAAACAAGTATATATGTACAAGTATATAGAAGAAAAATAATTTTCTGCCATATAACTGAGTTTCTAAATATATACCTTATATACATTATCTATTAGAGCATGGTTCTCAACTAGGCAATTTTGCCCCCAGGGAACAGTTGACAGTGTCTGAAGACATTTCTGGTTGTTGTACTTGAGGAAGGGTTGGCATGCTACCAGAATTGAGGGGGTGGAAGGCAGTGATGTTTTTAAATATCCTACAATGCGCAGGACAGGCCCCATAACAAAGAAATATCTGGTCCAAAATGACAATAGTGCCAAGATTGAGAAACCCCACATTATTGCATAGATATCCAAAATGCAAAGATTCCTAGACTTAAGCACATAAAACAAACTAAATTTACAAAGTAATCAATAAAAGCAAAATGAAAAATGAGAAGCACTTGAACCTTCCTCTTCAATTATCACACAGAGTAAAGGCTTTTCAAAAAAATGCAGTTAAAATAAGCAGCACAATTTGGGGGTTTAGGGGGGTTGTAAACAATCTGAATCAATCAACTGGAGGAGTATGTGAATGAATTATGATAAGATCATACTATGAAATATTCTGCAGCCATTAAAAATAATGCTTTTTAGCTAAATGTACTGATTTGGAGAGATGCCCATGAAATAGTGTCAGGAGAATAAAGAAAAGTTACAGGACACTATATACAGCATGACTCCACTCTTGTAAAAACTTAAACAAATTTTTCTGTGCATATATACTGTCTGCATGAGCAGGAGAAGAATTGTCGATACAAACCAAACTGTTAATATTGATTTACTTAGAAGGGCAGGATTGTGGATGGTGAGGAAGAAAATTAAGAAGTTTTTCTTTGTTATTCTTTTGTAATTAAAAAATTCTTATAAAGTCAGTTGCGCTTAGGAAGAGAAGGAAGGAGCAAATAAAGGAAGGTGGAGAAGAGAAGAAAAAGAAAAAAAGAGAACCTCACTGTAATAGATGATAGGAAAATTTGAGTCTGTTCCTGTTTTTGCCAGCGAGTGCTGCTGTTGACCAATGTAATGAATAAAAGCACTAAAATAAAATTTGGGAAAGCAACTCCAAACATCTGTCACTTTGTTCACTATCAGGCGCCTTCAGCTAGCAATGCAGTTTGATTCAACTGGCTTGTTTGGTTTGGTTTCCTATGATTCACTGCTCATCTTCAAAAATTCTGCACCAGATAGTGATGGGATCAACTATAGTCATATCTCTTTTCAAAAACAGAGATGTCAACTGTGCTAGATGACAGCCTCACTTCTGGCAAATGTAGATAAGGATTCGGCACATCAGTCACCCCTTTGAGGAGTAACGTTCAGGGCACAGGAACTTAACTACTCGAGTCTCATTATCAAAAAGTTCTCTGAATACCTCTAGTCTACCAATATTGGAAACTAAAGCCTTCCCTACTACTGGTCACTTTTACCTTTTCTAAGTTCTACTGCATAAATCAAGTAGGCCCAGCATGAAACATAGAGGTATTTCTAATAATGCTTCATGCACATATAAATGTCATACAACATACAGCTTTAAAAAATATACGACTACTGTTTCTGCAATATTTTGCCCCTACTTGCAACAAACACCACTAGCCCTATCTTGAAAGAGCACATAATAATATTTAAAACATACAAGATAAAATATTGGGCCAATGTGAACTTTCAAATAGTCACGATTTTTATATTTTGAACAAGTAACTATTCTTCTTAACTTCTCATCAAGAGGCAGGCTCTTGGGTCTCTGAATTCCTTTCTATACACAGGCATTTACTTACAGACGGCATATAAGAAAATCAGAAAACACTATTTGTTTTGCTTGCAGAAATGATTTATCCAGTGCTATTAATTCAGTGCTGGTGAAATGCACTAAGGAACATGTATTTATCTTTTCTAAGTTATGACATTCAAAGAATCACCACACTATTAAGAAGAAAAACAACTTGGAGAACTCTTCAGCAGTGAAAGAGCTTCTTTCAGCCTCAGAGCTGAAGCACAGTTGGGAGACCGGACTTTACAATCCCCCAGAGTCTGTAAAGACTTGTGCCAATCATAGCATTTCCTCTGATAAGCAAACTGGCTTTAGACCCATCAAAAACTTTCATATTTGAAATTTAACACATCTATATTTAGAACATGACTCGTAGGACATTTGCTGCAAGTAAAATAGCAAAAGAAAAAAAACAGCACTGAGGCTCTATATTTGTTCCTACAGAAAGACAGGGATTATAACTCTCAGATCTAAAACAGAATAGGCTACTTAGAGGTTAGCAACCCTAAGTAGTTAGTGGAGGACCAGCAGAGCATCCACAGTGCATTATTATAGGAGACATTTGGAATTAAGGAGTTTAACATGTTAAACCTACAAATAATGTGACAAGAAAGTAAATACACATATACACATATGTGTGTGTATGTATAAATGTATGTACATATATGTATGGCCTTGGGCCTGGTGTAAGAATAAAAAGAGGTTGCCTACTTCTCAGTTCCAGTCATTTGTTGGTTGGACAGAATGTAGGCCCAGAGTTTCCAGATTTTCCGGTTTTCCAAGAGAAGCTAAAAATAGAAATTTTATGTGAAATTTCTAATCTTTTAAAAGATTGACCACTAATTCAAACTTTGTCAAAAACAGGTTGCGAGTCCATCTGAATGTCTCTGTGGGCCTCATTCATCCTGCAGGGTCAGGTTTGGCAACTTCAAGTCAGAAGTTCAAATAATTAAGTAGTTAAATTAGTACCAGGAAACAAACGTAATTTTTGAAAATTCTGGTAAAACACACACACACACACACACACACACACACACACACACACATCATAAAATTTACCATCTTTTAAGTATATAGTTCAGTAGTGTTAATATTATTATCAACTGCTGTGCAAGAGATCTCCAAAAACTTTTCATCTTATGAAACTGAAACTCTATACCCATTAAAAAAACTCCCTTTCCCCCTGCCCCCTCCCAGCCCCTGGCAACCACCATTCTACTTTCTGTTTCTATGAATTTGACTAACTCTAGATACTTCATATAAATGGAATCATACAGTATTTGTCTTTTGTGGCTGGCTTATTTCACTTACCATAATGTCCTCAAGGCTCATCCATGTTGTAGCATGCATCAGAATTTCCCTCCTTTTGTACGGCTAAATAATACTCCATTGTACATACATAGTACATTTTATTTATTCATTCATCTATTAATAGATGTTTGGGTTGCCTCCATCTCTTGGCTATTGTGAATAATACTGGACATGGGTGTGAAAATATTTGAGACCCTACTTTTGATTCTTCTGGCATATATACCCAAAAGTGAAATTGCTGGGTCATATGGTAGTTCTATTTTTTATTTTTTTGAAGAACTTCCATACTGTTTTCCACAGTATTTGCATCATTTTACAATCTAACAGTGAACAGGTTTCCAATTTCTCCACATCCTCATCAACACTTGTTATTTTCTGTTTTCTTATAATAGCCATTCTAATAAGTATGCGGTAATATCTCATTGTGGTTTTCATATACATTTCTCTTATTATTAGTGATGGTTAGCATTTGTTCATATCTTTGTTTCCACTTGTATGTCATCTTAGGAGAAATGTCTATTCAAGTCCTTTGTCCATTTTTTAATCTGGTTGATTTTTTTGTTGTTGAGTTATAAGAGTTCTTTTTATATTCTGGATAGTAATCCCTTATCAGATACATGACTTACAAATATTTTCTGTTATTCTATAGGTTGCCTTTTCACCCTGATTACTTCCTTTGACACACAAAAGTTTTTAAATTTTATATAGTCCCCACTTGTCTATTTTTTCTTTTGTTGCCGATATTTTTGCTGTCATATCCAAGAAATCATTGTCAAGTCCACTGTCATGAAGCTTTTCCTGTTTCCTTTAGGAGTTTCATTTGGAATCTTATGTTTAGATCTTCAATCCATTTTCAATTAATTTTTGTATACAGTGTAAGGATCCAACCTCTTTTGTAAGTGACTATCCAGTTTTCCCCACCTCACTGGTTGAAGAGATTGTCCTTTCCCCATTTTGTGGTCTTGGCACCCTGTTCAAAGTTCATTTGACCATATATGTGAGAGTGTTTACTTCTGAGCTCTCTATTCTAGTCCACTGGTCTAGTTGTGTCTTTATGTCAGTCCCACGCTGTTTTGATTACCAGAGCTTTGTAATATGCTCTGAAACTATGAATTGTGAGTTCTCCAACTTTGTTGTTTTTCAAAATAGTTTTGGTTATTGGGGCAAATAAAAATTTTTTTGTTAAAGACTCCTGGGTCAGGTTTTTCTAAGGCACAGCTGGTAAATGCTCTCTTTCAATCTTCTACCACTACTAGTAGGTAGATGCACTAACTTCAGAAGGACTTAAAGAGATAATGCAACTTCCCAGGAATTCCAAACTTAACAATAGATGGAGCAAACCTGAAGTATCCTGGCTTTTCTGGGAGAGGAAATAGTGGTTAAGAGCACAGGGCCCAGAGTTAGAGTTTTGTGTTTTGGCTCCACCATTTCCTCTCTATGCGACCTTGTACATATTATTTAGCCTCAGTTTCCCTATCTGTAATATGAAGGAAATGACAGCACCTCCTCCCCAGGGCTGTTGTGATGAACAAACAGAACAATGCAGATCAAGAGCTTAGCACAGTGTTTTCCTGGCACACAGACAGCACTCAATTCACCTCTGATTCCTACTATCATTCTTGGTATTTATGCCTCTCAACATTAACTATTTTACTAGTGGTATAATTTTTGTAGAACTATTATGTAATGTCAGGCACCTAGGAGGCCCATGTGGAAATACATATCTTTTATTTGTTAAAGTATGAAGTTCAATGTCAGAAATAAGGAGCAGCCATGCTGAGATTAATACAAAGGAAAAAGAAATAAAGTTAGGATAATTTATACTGTATTAATGAAATCTCAGATTCACTCATCCAAAAGATATTTGGTAGAGAAGAATTCTAGCCAGATGGAGACTTAATTTGATGCTTTACAAATTCAAAACCAAAACATCAAGACTTTTCAACAAGTTGAAAGGAAGAGGATCCTGCAATTTGGTCTGGTGTAGCCTGTACTCCTAAGAAAGAGTGGAGCTTGAAACTAAATCCTTTAGAAGTTAAACTCTGATCTAGGTCTTTTATTTATTAACAAGCCAGTTTCACATGCAACTGCTAACATGAGTATATAAGAGAAAACTATCA
>NW_011888822.1:9657402-9677748 GCF_000151845.1 Pteropus vampyrus | reverse complement strand
CTCCTCCTCTGAATGAGCTAAAGCTATTTAACCTGTCCTGCTAGGATATACATTCATTTTTCAACATTAACCTAAATGAAGGAACTCTGGATATTCGATAGGACATTACAAAGACCTGGACTTCAATAGCTTCTTTCTTCTAAGGAACTCAAAGAGTTTTATAATCATTTACTGTCGACATGCCCATAAAGTAGATAGAAGCAGGTATTCGTGTCCCTGGGGGCAGCAAGATGCAGCCCTGATGAAGGTTACCAGGCATGTGCAGTTGCAGAATGGAGCCTGACTCTGGGGGAGTCCTTGCTCTGTTTTGAAAATAAATCATGTCTCATACCTGTGTTTGAAGGGAAGAAAAGTTAGAATGAAATGATTCTGTTGATCTTAATTTCCCCAAAGTACACAATGGCAGAAATTTTCCCTTCAACTCTTCTCCCCTTCCAAAAAAGACAAAAAATTCTATAGTCAAGTAAATATGAGAAACACTACAAAGATAAAAAAGTTTGCTGATTGCTGGACATTTCAGAATCTTTAATATGCTGATACACATTACGATCTTTGAGATGGCTAAATGAGTAAACATAAACACATGTAAGAACTTAGAACAGGGCCTGGCACATGTCTATGTGCTCAGCAGATGTCACCAGAAGAGGCAACAGTAAAGAGAAGTTCAGTGTCTGGAACCAGACTATCTTGATTAGGATCCCAGCTCCACCACACAATAGAAGGATGACCTTTCTTCTTCTTGAACTAATATCTACCTTACTGTGTTGGTACATTTATAGTGCATATAAAAAGCACTCAATAAGAGTTAGATGCCGTGAGTGCTTTCGTTGTTGTTGCCAAATGGATGTCAGAATGTACAGTTTCCCAAATTTATTGATCACAAAATCTTTCTTTTTTCCATAAAGCCTCCTATGAGATTATTACCTAGCTGAACTCTGAACTCTGGTTCTTGAATTATATTTACTAACCCTCCTTTTCCTCTAAGGAGGTAGAAATCACCCTGGATGTATCCACCTGTCTATCTCTTTGTCTTTTACGCTACCTTCCCAACATTTCACATACCCCCAAGATTTTTTTTTGTCCTTTGACCATTCAGTAGATGGACATGATCTCCGGCTGAAGGTCATTCTCAGTTTCCCAAGGTTAAACTTTATCAAAACCTAAACTCATAAAAAATAAGAAAAGAGAGTCTTCATGTGCCTGGATTACAATGTAAAAATTAGTATGATGTGATTTAAAAGAGGGAAAAAGCCAGTGACGATGCATACTTCAGTCAAAGAGAGTGTAGTGTTATTTGTTAAATTCATAAATTTGGGTGTCTAAGAGATCAGAGTTCAAGTCCCACTTCTACTTCTTAATAATCATGTGACTTTGAGATGATTAAAATGGAGATGAAAGATGGTACTTAGCTAATGGGACTGTTGCCAATTTAAACGAGATAATGCATGTAAGGCACTTACTTAGCAGAGTACCTGGCACACTGGAAGCATCACTAATGCTAGGCTAGCTACTGCTATTAACTGGCTGCTGCTGCTGCTGCTGCTGCTGCTGCTGCTGCTGCTGCTGCTGCTGCTGCTGCTGCTATTTCAGGACACAACTGCCCCAGCACGCCATGACTCACTGTTCTGCTCAGCTGGCCCTGCCTCGGCCCTCATGAAGAATGTTCAAGCCCCTCTCAGGATAACCTGAATTATGCTCAATGCCACGTCCATCAGCTAAGCTCTGCGGCCAAGGGATCTCTGCCAGTACAAAGCTTCCATGGAAGAGACACAGCAGGAAGATAATAGATTTGTAACGTTAAAAAAAAAAAAAAAAATCCAACCGCAGCACTTTGACAAAGATAACAGGCTCTCACTTGTATTAACTAGCCCAAACAAACAAAAGCCACACAGTTAAGTGCTGGAGCCCACAATCCAGGCCAATCTTTCCATTGATATATGAGACCCTTGAGATTTACTTAGGGCTCTCCAATGGAAAACAGACCCTGGATCTAACACTTCGGAAAAAAAATTAAAATAGTGTCTTAACTTTACAATGGGTAAGTTATGATTTTCTTATGTTAAGAAGTCTTTTATAAAGGAGAATCTGCCTCTAAAATCATTGTTTAGATTTATATACCTTTAGAAGTAGCCATCCAAGTCACGTGGAAAATTCCTAATTTACCATAGATTAAATAGGAGACTAGTTTGCTAATTTAGCTTCTCAACAAAAATTTCTCTAATACAGGGGAGGGGGAAGAAATTAACCTGTCAAAAATACTTTTAAAAACTTCATATTTTTAAAAATCCATTAGAATCTCTAGTTTGTGACTGTTTACTTACAGATCTCAAAATCCTGGACATTAAACATTGAGGGAGTCATTATTACCTATTCTTGGATCCCAGAAAATATTCAAAATGATTTTTCAAAGAATCCTGATTCCTTTCTCTCACTCCAAAAAGCAGCCTCTATAAACTTCAGAAATGTCTGTAATAAATTCTTGGATTTATAGAAAGGAAGAGAGTCACAAATTGCTGAAAAGCATTGATTACAACATCTACTAGCAATAAAAGCCACGGTTCATTCTGAGGAAAAAAAAAAAAACCACCAACATGTTATCCCTTCCTGGAGATTTGCTGTGGAGAATAGTGGAAGGGAAAGAGGGAAGGAAAGAGGGCGAGAGGGAGGGAGGGAGAAACCTCTTCCCCAATGGCTCCTTTTGTATAGACCACAGACACACACACACACACACACACACACACACACACACACACAAAGATGGACCTATGATATAGCTAAAATTAGCAAAAACCTTCATGAATAATAAAAAAGCATAAGCCATTGGAATAACCCTTCCAAGAAAGACAGGAAAGAGGAATGAATGTAAATCAAAAAAGAGTTGCTACATTTCAGACCACAGTTCTCAAATGATAGTATGGCAAAGAACCACAGAAAAACTGAGAAGCGTCCAGTTTCCTGGAACCCTCAAATCATTAGGACTGGCATCCCAGGACCAGGAATTCATATTTTTAATGCACACCCAGATGATTTTGACATAGGTGACCCTCGAACTATCTACTTTGTGAACCACTGCTTTTAGACACACAGAAGAAAATATTTTTTAATTATTTTGAATATATGTATACATATGTGTGCGTATAATGAATAATTTAAAACATCCATCAGAACCTTGCAAAGTATACATAATAAAGTATCCCATAGCCCCTGGGCTAATACTTCAATTAGAGTAAGAAGGTCCACAGTCAATATCTATGGTACTAAAAGCAACATAACCTGACTTGACATTTTAACAAAGGTGAGATTATATATATGTGTGTGTGTATATATATACATACCACATATATATACTCATATGTATGTATGCATGTATATATATATGCATTTGACTATACTGTAGTGAAATAAAGCACCTTATCTTTCTTTTCTACTTGCTCAACATAAACCATTAGTTAAGAATAATCAGAATTTTTAGAAAGATGACTCTATCATATTGTTCACAATTTAATACTGTACAGATAGGCAAGTAAGACAAAAATCATCCAAGTAAAATGTAATTTTTAGTATCTGAACTCCCCCATAATACATCAGAGGATACCAAATCTTTGCTTCCAAACCAGCATTGTTCTCATACCTGGAAAAGAACCTACCTATTCACATGCATAAATTTAATTGGACTATCATTCTGATAGAAAAAGAGAATTCTAGCTGCTACCTGCGAAAGAAAGAACATAAAAAGGTGTTGTCGAGGCAATTTGTCTCTCCTGTCTCACCATATAACACATTATACTGAACACAGTATAAATTAGTTGAGAGAAATTTTCCTTACCCCTAGTAGGAAATTCTCTGGTGATGTTTAGGGCTCTATTCTCATCGGTGTCAAAGAAATCAGTCAGTTTTTATGTTCTCCTAAGGATCTGTAAAACACACACCTCATATATATAAACCCACTCACCATTTACCATTAGTAATTTCCATTAATCTAGATTGAATATTCCTAGATTTACTGAAGTCGATAGCAATAAAATCTATGAAAGGACTGGTGGTTACTTTGAAAAAGGTTATGAATCCTGAAAGAAATAAATGTAGATGGAGAATACTTATTATCATGGAATAATCTAGAAAAAGAAAAGGCCCATGATAAAACAGGTTTTGAGTGGTGAATTGTCATATGCAAGCATTCCTCTAAAAATACAGTACACACCCTATGTAAATCAGACAAAACTGGGTTCAAATCACAGCTTGTCACTTAATTAGCTATGTGACTATAGGCAAGTCACACAAACACAAACCACTTAATCTCAGTGCCCTCATCTGTTAAATGGAAGAATAACAGTAACTATCTAATAGAGTTGTTGTGAAGATAAAATTAGACAATGCATGCAGAGTTCTTACTACATAATAAGCATTCAATAAATGTCAGCTATTATTATTCTATTATAAGAATCAGGCAGGCATGTGGGTGTGAGGATAATTTCAACTTGGCATCCATTGATTGAGAGAGATGATAAAAAAAAATTTAAGAGCTATGATGCTACAATCAGGGGCCCAAACAAGTAATCCAAAGTGGTTCATTTATTACAAAAAATCAGCTCTACGAACACTTTATATTATTATATTATATTATATTGAGGTTCTTATTCCATGTACAGCTACTGAGGCTGTGACTGTACAATGCCAGCAGCTGCCATTTCTAGATTATGATATGAACGTGCTCGCTGTTACAGGATAAACCGTGTGCTCTCAAAATTCATATGTTGAAGTCTCAAACCCCAAAACCTGAGAATGTGACTTTATTTGGAAATAGAGTTGTTGCAGATATAACATGTTAAGATGAAATCATATTGGAACAGAGTGAGCCCCTCATCCAACATGACTGGTGTCTTTAAAAAGGGGGGAAATTGAAAACACACACACACACACACACACACACACACACGCACAGAGATGTCATGTGAAGACTTCAAGTGGTGTTACCACAAGCTAAGGAACTAGGAGAAATAGGAGAAAGACCTAGAACTGATCCCTCCCTAGCTCTTTCAGAAGGAGCATGGCTTACTGACATCTTGATCTTGAATTTAAAGCCTCCAGAACTGTGAGATAATAAATTTCTGATGTTTAAGCCACTCGGTTTGTGGTACTTTGTTATGGCAGCCCAAGCAAACTAATATCCCCTCTGAAGTTGTGCAACATGGCAGCTCTATCTACAGTCTACCAACCACCTTCCATAATTGTTGGCCCCGGATTCCTAGCATAATGAACTGTGCTAGTGTCTGTTCCAAATGAATTTAAGTGTCTATCAATTAGATAGGCAATCTATTCTGTATGCTTCAGAAAGACAGCTCAGGGAACAGAGAAAAAGTCCATTCAGTAGATGACCTACCAAATACTCAACAGCATATGCTGTCCCTACTGTGATGGTGCCACTGGAATCCAAGAAGGCTCAATGGCAGGAAGCACAACCAAATGCTTGCCAAAACCAACTGCTACAGCCGAAAGGTATACTGGCTGATTGAGAGCCGAGAACTTCAAACACAAAGCTTCTACCTTTTCTAATTTGTCTAAGCAGTGCTTCTAAAATGTTTTTGGGTGTCAAAATCAAATGAGAATTTGATTAGAGTCAATATCCTCTGCTAGAAAAACATACTTTAGTCCAATATTTGCACGCATTTCTGAGGGTCCAAGTGGGGCAGGCTTGAAGGGTGAATGACTTGTACAGTTGCATACAGCCTGGGCTTGGTTTAATGCTCTCCTATTACTACCTTAAAATTCTTAATTTTTAAACATTTTCATTTTGTATGGGGTCTCGCAAATAACGTAGCTGTTTCAAAAGTGCCATGATAATGAACATTTTAGCTACACCTATTTGAGGACAGTAAAGTTTTGGGATTCTTATTTAACGCTTTATCTGAGGTTCCCTTTTCTGAAGAAATACATGATTAAGGACCCATTATTAATTAACAATCTGGTCATATATTTGAAAAACACACACTCACCAAAACCAGAATAGATCTGTCCTATCACTAAATAGTATTATTTTTTAAATGACTAAAAACCAAATAACTACAAATGAGTTGTTTCCAAAGCCATTGGATTAAAGAATAAATTTTCTCCAGAACCATAGTTACCATAAAAAAAACTTAGTATTATTCATTTCTCCAAAAACTTCAGAGTAACATGGGCTGGTAAGCAGGAGAATTTGCCCTGTCTTCCCAATTTATCTTGATAAGCAATATCACCAGTATCTGGAGATCTTCACTTCAGTTGTGGGTAGTCTCCAAAAATGACTGTCAATGAACCAGTCTTCCTAGTATTCATATCCTTGTGCCTCCTCCCACCAGGAATCCGGGCTGACCTCTGACTTGTGTTAACAGAAGGTGGCAAGAGTGATGTTTTGGCAATTCTGGACCTGGCCTTAGGAAGACTGGATGTTCTGCTTACTCCCCCTTGGAACATTCCCTTTAGGGAGTTCTGAGCCACCATGTCAGAAATCTAGTTACCCTGCTAGAAAGACCAAATGGAGAGGCCCTGAAACTACATGGAGGAAGAGAAAGTTCCAATTCTCTCAGGGCCCAAGATGGACCTTCAGATTTCTCCGGCCCTGGCCATTATTTACCTATTAACTATGTGAGGGACCCCAAGCCAAGGCCAGCAGAACTGCCCAGGTAAGCCCAGTCAACTCTCAGAACTGTAAGAGATAATAAAATGGCTATCATTTTAAGACACTAAGTTTGATGTGATTTGTTATAAAACAGTGAACAACTTAAATAAGCTCTAAAGAGCCCATTGAGAAAACAGAGACTAATCTATAAGGTGAATCTAGCCAATAGGTACATGCTAATTGGTATGCATCTTTTTTTCTTAAGTTATAGTAAGTTACATTTAAAAACTAGGAGATCTCATATAAAAATCTAGGTTTCTGGCTTCTGAAAAATCAAAATACCAGCCACACTGGACCTCCAGTCCCATATGGCAAAAAGGAGCAGCAGAATAGTAGTTACCCCTTCTACACAGGGAATAGTCTCGTCCTGTCTTGTCCAGGCCAAGATAGTTTCTCTCCGGTCGACCTCCTCTAACTTACTTTGTCTAGCCTCTGTTAGATTATCTTTTAACAATGCTTAGCAGAGTGCATGGCCCACAACTGGTCCTCAATACTTACTTGTTGAGCAATTGCACAAAAGCAATGACTGCTCTTATCAGCTTGATATGATTGCCAAATCCTGTTGTTTCTACCTTGAATATTCCCCCTCTTTCCAATCCTATTATCCCTTTGTTCATGCCCTCTCTTCAATAATTCCAAGAGCCTCCCAAGGGTCTACTGGTCTCCATGTTGTACCTCTAATCCATTCCAGTCCATCCCTACTAGAACTACCCACTTAAAACACAGATTCAGGCATATCACAGACTCTCCTCAAAAGTCTTCAGTTGATTTTCTGGTTGTGATACTGTACTGGATGTTACCATGGGGGAAACTGGGCAAGTACACCAGATCTCTCAATACTATTTTTTACAACCATATATGAATCTACAATTATCTCAAATAAAAAGTTTAATTTTTAAAATCTATGGCATTTTTAATGTACATATTCTTCGACCCTTAAATTCCACTTGTCTTTGACCCTTAAATTCCACTTCTATTAAAACTAAATTTCTATGAATTTTTTAAATGTCTCCAATTGCTGCCCATCACCTAGAGATCAAAGTCCAAATCCACTCAGCCAGACTTGCAAAGCTCTCCTCATTTTGTCTTTTATTAAAAACAATTATTAATCCCTGAAAAGCCACATACATTGTATGCATTTTCTCAGCCTGGCACCATCCTCCATCACCTGTAAACTCTGCATTCTCCAACAAAGAGTTCAAACCCCATCTTCTACAAAGCCTTTTTAAAGTCTCCCAGCAGAAATTAATCTCCCTTTATTCTACACTCTGCCATATTTTACCTGGCCCTTTGGTGTGCCTCAGCCACCCTTGTTTCAGAAGTATTTTGTATATGTATCTCCTGCTCTCCTCCCAATTTTATAGAATAAATTGGTTCAGAAAGGTTAAACAATATTCCCAAGATCATGTAGCACAGTGGTAGGCTTCAGATGCCTCTTTCTGAAATCTCTGCTTCTTCTGCTACTCCTCAAGGGCTGGAATTATTCATCTTCAGAGCCACTATTAGCTAAATCGCTAACAGAATTCTGCATATATTAGATGGTGAGACTACCTTGAATTAAACTGGAGTGGAAGGCAAATATTTGCATCTTATGATACCCTGAGTAATGTTACCTTCAAAAAAAGTGAACAAACATTTCCTCTCTCCAGTTTTAAACACAGAATAATTATATTCTTCACAGATACAAAAGTCATAGTAAAGGCTATGACATTTTCCATCATGCATTCCCTGCTTTTACTTGCACATCAGTAAGT
This sequence comes from Pteropus vampyrus, assembly GCF_000151845.1. Lineage (NCBI taxonomy): Eukaryota > Metazoa > Chordata > Mammalia > Chiroptera > Pteropodidae > Pteropus > Pteropus vampyrus. The sequence continues at coordinate 9,669,336 of NW_011888822.1, read as the reverse complement.
GAACACCAAATGGAATTTTCCACATTTGCTCTAAACCCAAAGAGGTCCACTGCGAGTTTAGGGAGAAGAAAGATTTGGAATAAATTTTAAAAAAATACCTTTCATAGGTTGAGTATTTTAATCGAATAGGATAAAAGATGTGTTTAATATATTTTAAAGACAATTCAAAGTTTGTGTTTAAAAGTAACTAACAAAGATATAGTCGAACTTTAAACACATTTCCTAATTTACATGTTAATGAGAAATTATAGCTTGGGGCTAACTGCAGAGTTAAGAGAAAATATGCCCACTGAAATTTCTCACGCATATGATTAAACTCTTCTATGTTCTCAAACACTTTATACCCCTTCATCTTTTACTAGAAACCTGGTTGAAGCAAACCAGGCAACTCTTTGCATACAGAGGTTCCACTTCCTTCGTTTCCTACTAATATAACCATAATTTGTTCAGGGCACAAATGTGCCCAGCAAGGAGCTGCCATTTGACACAGTTCTGGCCAATAAAACACAAGGAGACATCTACAGAGGGTTTGTAAGAAAGCCTACAGGTGTTAACCACCACCCCCCTTTTTTTCTTTCCCATCTTCTTAAAGCAGATGTGATGCCTGGAGGAATAGCAGACATCTTGCAACTTACAAGGTAAAAAATCTTAAGAAAAGGCCAAGACAAATCACCGAGAGGATTGTTTTGCAGTGGTCATGGATCTCTGAGCTTCTTGTATGAGTAGATGAATTCCTGTTTGTTTAGGTAACTACTAATTGGCTATTAACTTTCATGCATAAAAATGTAAACCTAACTGAAACAAAAACTTTACCCCCAGAATAGTGCCTGCCCTAAAGCTCTCTCAAATGCCAGCTATACCATCTCTTACATCCCATATATGAGGAAGAACTAATGCCCACCCTCCCCAAACTGCTTCTCTCCCAAAAGCTCCATCTCTGTAAACAGAACCATTGTCCTATCAATCTATCTGTGTGAGAAACTGAAAACCCATCCTTCCCTTCTCACTCTCTCTCACCACTTTAGTCCAACCATCATCCAGGTCTGTGCTTCTTCATCCCCCTCTTCTCAATTCTACCCCCTTTTCTCTATGTCTACAACTACCAATGCAAGACCAGGATGGGATCAACCCCTGTCTGCATTGCTCTTTATTGGCCTTCTTTGTCACCACCCTCTGCAATCCATTTTGTGTGGAACTGCCATAGTAATCTTCCAGAAACACAAATAGAATCCTATAGCTCCTTCTTAAAACTTTTCCATGCCTCCTTATTAGCCTTTGACTAAAACCCATCTAGCTAATCATGACTTAAAAGGTCTTCTATTCTATGACCCAATGAAACTGAACTCAAATTAACTTTCTCTCCAGGTTCCAGCCTTCAAAGCTCAGCATATATCTGCACATTCCCAGAGAACATTCTCTCATATATTTCTGATTGAATAATTTCACTCATCCTTCCAGAACACATAATCTAGAAACTTCAACCACACTTTCATATTTTCACTTGAGAGTATCTGACAACCTAGGCCTGGTACAACCATCTGTACTTCTCTGCACACCCAACTGCTCTGTGCAAGCTCCCATCTTCCATTAAAACATGGGGCACACCCAGGTCAAATGCTAGTCAAAGCCCTGCTTTTCTGAAAAACAATTTATAGCTCTGTATTATAATCTTTACTTTCCCCTCAACACCTTAAAAAAAAAAAAAGGAAGTTGAACTTAAAGATATATTGCGAAACAACACAAAGGTTTAAATATGGATATTGTAGACAAAGTCACGCAAATGACTAAAGTGGAAAATGCTACTAATACTAGAATCAGTGCTTATCCATTTCCGGTGACATGTGGTGATGGTGAATGGTTCTCAGTCATAAATGAGATTTAACATCAGAAGTTTAAACAACATCAAAACTTTACTCTATGAAAACAGCCACAGCTCAGATATGAAATAGATACAGACTTGATTTAAGCATAGTTTATGTGATGGCTTTTTATTTTTCTATTTTGGAAATTTTAGTTCCTGGTGTTTCCTATGAGTCATTTTCCATGAATAGAACTGTCCACCTAACACTGACTCTGATTAACTTCTATCTTTTGTGACCTATAAAATTGTAAATGAATGATTATAAGAATTTTACTGCTATTTTCAGTTTGCTGACATAGCTCCATTTATATAAATATGCCAACAGTAACAACAGACCTCAACATTATTTTACAAATATTCATCAAGTTGATTTCCATAGAGGGTTTGTATAATCCATATTAGAATATAATTTTACATAACTCAGACACATATTAGCAATAGAATTAAACAAAATAGAAATAATAATAGCGATGGCAATAACAATTATAAGAAAAGTCTTTGCTGTAACTATGATTTATTGAATATTTCCATGTTTCAGGCCCCACACTAAGTACTTTACATATGTATTTCCTCATTGGTTTCTCATAAAATCTGGTGCTACAACTAGAATCAAATCCATATAACGAAAAGAGGAAACTGAGGCTCAAAGAAGTTAGCAACTTCTTCATAATTGTATATCTGGTACATGATGGAACCTAATGTATGATCCCAGACAATCTATCTGCAGGACTCAGCATTCTTAGTCACAATTGCAAACATATACATAGCTATTATCATGTACCAGGAGTTGACAAATACTCGGTCTTTATAACAACCTTACTTAGCAGGTATTATTATATCCTTATTTTACATGTGAGGAAACATAAACATGAAAAGGTCAAGTTACTAAGTCAAGATGGCCCAGCCAGGACTCAAGTCCAAGAGTCTGTACCCTTACTACCACCCTACCTACTGCACTATTTCTAGGACATTTATAATATACTGGACATTGTGACACTGTCCATACATTATTCCATAAAATTCTCACAGTAACTGAGGTAAGTGGTATTTTTATCTTCACTTTACAGGTGGAGGTTCTGGGGCTCAGAGAAATTAATTCGGTTTTCCAGTGTCACACAGCCAACAAGTGCCACATTAGGGAACATAAATTAGCAACCCTGGGTTTCATTCCCTAACTCCCCATATTTTTTCCTGAGGCATGAGTGGCTGGGAAACAGTAGGTATCAGATTTTCCACCTCTTTATGACTATTCAGTTTGTGTAGTGTAGGGTGTGACTATTCATAGATACCTTTGAGCTAATCTTCTGAGAGCCAGTGCAACCGCAACACATATTGCAGAACAAGGCATGTTTTCTCTATAAATTAAACGAGCCATCACAGATTGGGAAGAGCCCATCTTTGTGACATGAATACATAAAGTAGTTTAATTTTAGCAATAAATAGAGTCCACTGTTTGAGTTTTGTTTTGTTTTGTTTTGTTTGGGGGGGCGGAGGTTTACACACAGTAGGAAACTTTGCTCTTTCTTCTAAAGCAAGTACCACTCAGTTTTCTATCCCCACCCACTTAAAAGTTCCATTACGTAAGTCAAAACAAATCCCTCCAAAAAAGCATTATGAATCCTATTAAGAAAAAGCAATAGTTTCTCTAGTCTTAATAAATAGAATGGGGGAGGATCTAAATAGAATCAAAGCTCATTTCTGGAAACAGAATTAAAGAATAAAAGTACAACTACAGCAAAATAAATTGATAAATCATAGCCCAACATGTCAAGCCCACACCAATTAAAGAATGCTGATTTGTATGTGTCATTGAGTTTTGGTTTTTGCAGAGACAACTATAATAAAATTCCACAAGGCCACAGAATTATGCTAGACACAAAAAAAAATCACATCTTCAGCATCCTCAATAATATACAAAGTCAGTAACAGTCGTTACCCTTAGCCAGGATAGGAATAGACATTTACTATAAATAGACAAAAGAAAATGCAGAGTCTGCCTTTTAATCATTTATTCTTTCATTTATAGGTTCATTTAATCAACAAATATTTATACAATGTCTATCTGCTTCAGATCCAGGGCTAACCTCTGGGAATAAATGGTGAACAAAATAGCTGTGCTCTCTGGCCTCAAGGAGTTGGGAAACAGACACTGAACATACAGATAAATATAGGATAATTATGTAAGTAATTAAATACTAAGTAAGTAGTATGAAGAAAAGATCAGGAAACCATACTAGAATAGCAATGCAAACTAACTCAGATGAGAAGACAAGGAAGTGGGTCAGGAGGAAGCCTTTAAACTGAGACTGAAAGATGGAGTAGAAAGACAGAAAGATGGAAGGAAAGTGTTCATGATGGTAGGAAAATGTGTGTAAAGGCCTGAGATAGAAAAGAATTAAAAGGAGGCAGTGTGACATGGGAATCAAGAACTCCTGACTCTGTTTCTGGCTTAGGTGCTAAAGGGTTGGCCTCATCCTTCTGAGAGTCAGGGCGCTTGTAATCGTGGTAACTCTCCTTGGCAGCAAGGCCTCTAGCACCCCAACATATGCCAAGGGACTCAGTTGAAGGGCCAGTCTAGGCTAGTGGCAGCCCTCCTATCCCCTGGAAATTGTCTTCCAGAATCTTCAACCTGGAAACATACAACAGTTCTAGGCTGCCCAAGATGGTCCAGTTAATAGAACATGAAGAATAGATTACGTCAGTATAAAATGACTACGGCTCCACTTGACAGAGTCCATACTGGAGGCTTAAAAATAAGGCAAGGCTAAGGTAAAACTTCCCCACAAGGAAGATAAATGAGCTGGCCAGCTGTGTGCCTACCTGGGGCACCAGTGTATAAGGGGCACTAAAACATCACAAGAAATAAAAGAAATATTCTGATGGAAGGGAGAGGGTTAAGATGCCAAAAAAAAAAAAAAAAGATTTCTGGAATAATAAAAGATGGTCCCAAACCTGATTTTTAAAGAGGGTTAATTGCAGGACCTTGATGTGCTAAACAGTGTGATACAAGTTTGGGATAGAACCAAATTGCTCAAAGCTATAGAATAGAGGCTGCGGGCTTCTGGTGTCTCCTAGCCTGCATGGCACCAGGTTTAACTGGATGATGGAAACATAAAGAATATTGGTTTGAAGGTGTACCTTAATATTAGTCAGCCTGTGACTCTCACAGGCCTTAGGCTGGCCATGGCTTCCTGCCCTATTTTCTGCCATTAAAACTGCTTTGTGGGTCATCCTCTTAACCAAGGCTATCTCCACCTACTCAATTTCTTGAGGGCAGAAGCTGTGCCTTTTTATCACTCTCCCAACTGATAGCTCTATTTTCTGTAACAAACAAACAAAAAAAGGTATTAAGGCTATATAACAAAGCTTATAATCTGTGTTTACCCACACCGTTTAGTCTATGAGCAATCCTTAATGTCAATATATAAAATTATTTCATAGTTTGCAAGATTTTCAATGTGGGATGTTTATGGAAAATTTCAAGAAATTTAAAGTAAAGTGCAGTAAAATAATTCATACATCCGAGGTCCAACTCTGCATACTCAAAAAGAAATATAATCATCCACAAATATGAAATACTCAAACACACTGAAATGGGGGTAGGGGATCAAAGAATGCAGACAGGCAGTATCAAAATCTGGAAGGTCAATAAAAATGATCTAGTCCACCAGCTTTGTTTTATAAGGAGGAAAAACACTGAAGCTCAAAATGCTCAACTACTTTGCCCATACCTAGTGACAAAACCATGACTTAAAATGATCCCTAAATTCTCAGACCACTGTTTTTCTCACCACACTGGGCTGCCACATGAATTAATAAGATCATGTTACTTCTCTAGCTGGAAATCTGCAATGGCTCCCCATTTTTAGTGAGTAAAAGGCCAAGTCTTTACAAACCCTTATAGGGTCTGCCTCACTCATATCCCATATCCCCCCTGATCTTGCCTCCTGCCATTCCTACTACATTTCCCTTTGATTAGCCTATCTGAGACACTGTGGCCATCAAGCTGCTGCTGAATGAGGCACACTTCTGTCCAGGGCCTATGTACTTATCTTCTCTTCTGCCTGCTGAGCCTTTTCTCCAAATACTGGCAAGATCCACTCTCTCATTTCCTTCTTATCTTTCCTCAAATGTTATTTTCTCAGTGAGACTTTCCTTGTCCACTCGATTTTAAATCACAAATCACCCTAAATCCATCTATCTTTTATCTTCTCTCTAGCACTTATCACTATTTAATATGTTATATATTTTACTTATTTATGTATTTATTTCTACAACTCTCCCATCCCCCACAGGTGAACTCCATGATCACAAAGATTTTCAATAGTTCGGTTCACCGCTATATTCTTCAACCTACATGAGTGACAAACACATAGTAAAACCTTAGTAAATATTAATTGAATAACTGGTTATATGTGTTGATAGATGGAGTTTAAAAGTGGCCCAAATCCAGAGAATGTCTGATAGTGTCTGGCAGCCCCTGGGAAGCAGCTTGTGGCCTGGGCATCATCTACCATCACTATGTACCCACTCTAGAACTGGCATCCACTGATACCCTATGTGAAAGTCAGTAAACTAAAGAATGAAGTGACAACGACTTGTCAAAGCAATCCCCTTTGAGGTGGTATGAAGAGTGAACTAGCAAGCCAATAATTTATCAGAAATGAGATGCTCTTCTTACATATACAGATGCGGAAATCACTTCTGAATTGTTTCCCTGTGCCCTTCAGCTTAAAAGTAGAAGAAGATGGTTTGCTTCGATTGGACATCCCAGAAAAGAGACCAGATTTCAAAAACTTTCTGGCATGAACCAACATTTGCCATTAAGGCTAAATGGTTGGCATGGCTAAACCCCCATACATCATTCTAAGTATAAAACCACCAGGCTTCAATTATAAGTTAATGACAGATATATAAAGGAAGATATTAAGAGTGGCCAAAAATAAGGCAGTAGGAACCAAGGGTGGATATTAAAACTACATAATATTTGGCCCAGTTGTCAAGGAAAAAAAATAACAACAACATTCGGACAGACCCAAACTAACATAGTTTATGCTCTTTCATGTTTAAAAACCCAATAAAGGTTTGCATCCACACTACATCCTATCCCACCAATACCTGAAATAGCAAAAATATCCACAAAGAACTACCTGTCTGAACTTGAAAAACACAGACTAATCCTAATTTACAAAAATGAAATACCAAGGATCACTAAATGCCTTGCTAATTTCTAATCTAATTCAGAGCTTTATTGCCCAACACACATAAATTTAAAAATGCAGTCTTCCATTCCCAGTAGTCCCTCTCATGCACTGGGCATGATACCCAACCAATGCTTTTCATGACATGCCTTATTATCTCCTTACCAACATGAACCCCTGTCCCATTTTAATTAATTTGCTGGACAAGTTGGGGTGATCTCAACAAGTTCCAAATGCTAGGGTCATTTTTAAATGGAATTAATTTCACATGAAATCATCTGGAAAAAAATAAAAAGCAGAAGTACTAGAAAAGAATTGTTGAAAAATATTTTAGCATTTACTGCAATGGTAACTCTTACTTTCCGAGATTCCAAATTTTTATAGCTAATGCTAAGATGGATACAGCTCTTCTCTTAAATCTAAGATGGCTAAAGCAGGTATCCTGTGTAGCATGCCACCTGTACCTATCTTCTCATTTGCTCATGGCACACTGCTGTAGAATCATTTGGGACCATTCAAAGCCATTAAGGCTATTAATTCAGGCCAAGTCTAATAAACAAGTGTCATCTCAACAGGAAATGAGTTAAACTGGCCTTCAAAGTCATTTAAGCAAATACTCCAAGCCAGAGTGCCTCACAAGAAGCTTCTCATGAAATCTTTCTGCTGTTGATTTTGCCCAATTTAAATCAGAGATCACTGCAAATATTCATTTCAGGAAGAAAAAAACAAAACAAAACAAAACCATTTAAATGGAGTGACTCTCAATTGGTATTAAGTGAGTAATTGAAAGAGTTTCTAAGGGTTGCCCAAGTCTCTCTGGCTACTTCATACATGGCAACAGCAGGTGCACAATAAATATTTAAAAAACCAACATGGAATGAATCCAGCTCCAGCTACATAAAGTTTCTGATCTGGAAATTCAGACCATAAACAGTCATATGCGAGAGAAGAGGTCGCAGCCATCTATAGTGCTATATATATTTTTGTCATGTCTAAATAACATATTCATTTCCAAATGTGGCCTCCTCTAGGATTTTGTTAATGCTAAGCCTGAAGAGGAATTTTCATTCAAAAGTCTAATCAGCTCTCTGCTCTGCTTCTGTAAACATGCTTGCTTCATGGGCCGAACTCGAAATTGACTAAAGACTCATCTTCTCTTTTGTTTTGATCTGTCTAAGCGACAAATGTAACTATTCGTACCCTCTAGCAACTCCCGACTTTGTAACACTTTGTAACTACCTGCAACCATAGCAACTCCCGCCCTTTGTAACAGTGGAAAAATTAACCAATCGGCCAGTGCCAAAAAGGGTCTATATAAGGAATGTTGCACCTGAGCTCCAAGCCCAGATCTTCAGAGTGCTAGCTCCTCTGGGACTGCCGGCGAAATAAATCTGAGTTCTCCAACTCTCCGAGTACTGTTTGGTTTCTCACCAGTCTGATTTTGGATCTTTCCTGCAATATTTCTGGAAGCTCCAGTGAGAGTCTAACCACGCCAACCCTTTGAGCCGCCAGACCGGTGATTCAGCCAGGCCGGGCCAGAGGGGCTCCGAGACAAGCGAGGAGGCATGCCACCTGATGAGTACTCCGGGTTTTCTTTCAGACCAGCGCCCCGACAACAGCTGAGCCCCTGACTGGACTCATAGGAGGGACAGACTAACTCACCAGGAATGGCCACAGGATAAGGTAATGTCCCGGGATCAGCCCCCAGTCAGGTCTCATTTCCGGACAGAAGAGGAGCTTGATCATCTCCTAGTCTTCAGTTAGAAGATACTGGTCAGGGTCTTCCCAGTAGGGAAGCCATCAGGGTCTCCAAAAGCAGGGAGGAGACATCAGGGTCTCCCCAGTGGGAGAGACGTCAGGTTAGGGCCTTCCAAAAGAGTGGAGGCCATGCTTTAAACTTGATGTATGAATGAGTGAATGAATGAGCAGCTTGGCCACCCTGATCAGTCAGGTACAAGTTTGTGGCTCCGCGGCTGGGCCCCTAAAGGCTATGGAAGTCCATGTGGGCTCATTCTGCAGATCTGTGGTATCTGGCACACAGTCCATGGTAGCACTAGACTAGTGTCCAATCGTAAATCACAAAGCTGAGTCCACTACACCTAAGTGTCACATAAGCTCCTTCGGGACACAGCCAGATGAGCATCTGAATGGTCTCCTCTTTGGAGGGGGAACCCACCCTTGTTTGTCTCTGTGTCACCATCACAGAGTGGAATGTGTTTGGTTAACATTGGGCAAAGGGAGGCCCAACCACCCTCCAGAGAGTAACCAAGCATCCTCCACAGGTTAAGAGGAGCGACTGCCTACTCTCCACAGGACAGGTTAAGGAATGGTGGGAGGTTGCATGAAAGAGATTGAGTGCTGAATGACTGAGACGTGGCTTTCCAAGAAGTAAAAGTTAAGTCGCAATCCGTGGTTCCGTGGCGAACCTCATACGACTTAAGGTGGTGTCACTGGATCTCCGTGAGGAGTCTATTCAGTGATCCACCAATGCTAAGAGGTTCCTGAAATATCCCCACAAGGGGTGCGGCTGGAGACGGGTGTAGTGAGTGACGTCCAATCCAAAGTTTCCCCATCCCTATCCCCCAACCCTCCGTATGGCGTGATTGTGGTCTGCTGTGGGAGGCATGGGGGATGGGGGATACACAGGGAAAGCCTACTTCCCTGGCCACGATGGTCAAGAACTTCAAGAAAAGGATTATTCAGGAAATTATGGAGTTAAACTCACCATACAGAAACTCCGCACTCTTTGTGAGATAAAATGGCCCTTCTGACATAGGGAATCTCTGTCAAATTATTTTCTTGAAATTTTAATGTCTATTTCCCCTTCATCAGACAGCTCCCTAAGGCAAATATGGGGGGAAGGGGCCTCCTCTAAGCCAACTGTCTTAAATTATATGTTGAAAAATTTTAAGAAAGGTTTCTCAGAGGATCATGGGGTCAAGCTGACCTCAGGAAAGTTTCATACTCTTTGTGAGCTTGAATGGCCCACCTTTGGGGTAGGATGGTCCTCAAAAGGGACCCTAAACCTCCCCATTGTGAGAGCTGTGTACCGGGCAGTGACAGGGATCCATAGACATCTAGACCAGTTTCCGTACATAGACTCATGGTTGCAAATTGCTACTATAGTGTCCCTTTGGGCCTGTTTCTGCGCAAATAAGCAGGGACAGAGTAAGGCATTTGTGGCCCGACTAACTCAGGGAAAGGATGAGGAGCCAGCAAAAATCGTCCACCAAAGAGACCCCGAGGAAGAACCTATCTTCCCACCGCTGTACATCCCAGCAGCTCCGCCAGTCTCCGCGCAGCCACTCTACCCACAATTGCCAGACAGCCCTCCACCATCCATGCCTTTGACGCCCTAAGAGCCCGAGCGACCACAAAGCCTGAGTCCCTGGTGCCTTTGCTCGGCCTTGCAACCAGCTCAGCAATCTAGAGCACTGCAGACGCCCCTCCGAGAGGCACAAGGTATCTTTAAGATTGGAGAGGATAGCACACTCCAGTCGGGCCGCCCTGTCCTCTGCTATAAGCCATTCAGCACAACCAACCTTCTCAACTAAAAACAGCACACTCCATCATATTCAGAGAAATCTCACGTGATGATTGACCTGCTCAAGTCCATATTCCAAACTCATCAGTCTACCTGGGATTACTGTCACCATCTGCTAACTCTCTTCAACACCGAAGAATGACACTGGATTCTGTCAGAAGTGCGAGGATGGCTCCAAGGACAAGCACCGGAAGGTGTACTAGACCCTACAGCATGGGCCTCAGGGGCTGCGCCTGACACCAGGACCAATTGGGACTTCAATGTACCATATGGAAGAGAGTCTCTCAACAGGTACTGGCAGGCCATACTGCAAGGGGTAAAAGCTGGGGCTAGGAAGCCAACATACATGTCAAAAACAACAGAGGTACTCCAGAAGCCAGAGGAGTCACCCACAAGAGTTCTATGAGAGACTATGCAAGGCGTCCCGGGTGTATACCCCTTTTGTATACCCCAAAGCACGAGAGAACCAGGGCATGGTCAACGCAGAATTTGTGGCCCAATCCTTCACTGACATCCACCGCAAGCTTCAAAAATTAGAGGGCTTTGCTGCAATGAACACCACCCAGCTACCAGAGGTCGCAAACGAGGTGTTTGCAAACCATGACCAGGAAGCCCAAAAGACAGCTGACAAATGGATGAAACAGAAGGTGTCCCTGCTGGAAGCTGCATTAGGGAACCCGGGTCCAGTCTAACAGACTGCCGCTCCCCAACAGAAGAGAGAAACCAAAAGGAGACTCCCCACGGATCGAACTGCAACTATCATGGGGGTCACCGGGGACCAAGTCGCCCGCTCGTTCTGTAAAGCCCGCTCAGGTCAGTAAGCGGCCACCTAGTGACTCATGAGTTCTTGTACCTACCAGAGTGCCCCATCCCCTTTTGAGTAGAGACTTATTAACAAAGCTTGGAGCACTAATCACACTGAGGAGTCAGCCTGCTCTAATGATGGCTGTGACTGTGCCCAGGGAGGATGAATGGCGTCTTTACTCTCCAGGAATGAAACAAATAAATCCAACCAGTCTGCTAGAAGAGTTCCCTGCTGTCTGGACAGAAAAGAGGGCCCCAGGACTAGCCAAAAATCATGCACCCATTATGGTAGACCTGAGGCCAAGAGCCATCCCTGTCACACAAATGCAATACCCAGTGCCATGGGAGGCACGCCTAGGAATTCAGAACCACATCCAACATTTACACAATAATGGAATTCTAGTTGAGTGTCAGTCACCTTGGAACACTCTGCTTTTGCCAGTCAAGAAGCCTGGAAGGAATGACTACCGCCCCATCCAAGACCTCTACGCCATCAACAATGCAGTGGTCACCATCCATCCAGT
>NW_011888822.1:9652677-9657352 GCF_000151845.1 Pteropus vampyrus | reverse complement strand
GTCCTGAACCCATACACCCTCCTGAGTCTCTTACCTGCTCAAGCAAGCTGGTTCACATGCCTCGACCTTAAAGACACCTTCTTCAGTCTCCGGTTATCACCGGCCAGCCAGTCTTTGTTCGCTTTTGAGTGGGAAAACCCACACACCAGGAGAAAAACGCAACTGACCTGGACTCAATTGCCACAGGGCTTCAAGAACTCATCCACCCTGTTTGGCGAAGCGCTGGCCGCAGATCTAGCTGCCTTCCCCCAGAGAGACTTTGAACTGTACTCTATCTACTCCAGTACGTAGATGACCTGTCGATGACTGGCCCCACCCAAGGATACTTTGGAAAGGTACTAGAGCCTTACTGGCCCTACCCTCTACCATAGGCTACAAGGTATCATGGAAGAAGGCTCAAATCTGCAAACGGGAGGTCAGATACCTTGGCTTTATCATCTCAGAAGGCCATCAGGCATTTGGACATGAAAGGAGACTGGCCATCTGCTCAATATCTCGGCCAAACACCAAGCAAGGGGTCGTGAATTCCTAGGGGCTGCCGATACTAGGTTTCTCTGAGATTGCGAAGCCACTCTATAAGGCCACAGCTGGGTCTAGTAAAGACCTCCTGGAATGGGGCTCCAAACAAGAAAAGGCTTTCAGAGAAATAAAGAGACTCTTAACCAGCGCCCCAGCATTAGAACTACCGGATGTGACATGGGACTTTAACGTCTTCATACATGAGAAGAATCACACTGCACTGCGGGTCCTCACACGAACAGTCAAACCATGGCAGGGCCCAATTGTATATTTGTCCAAACGGCTAAATCCGGTGGCTGCGTGATTACCTTAGCTGCCACGGTAATCCTAGTCACAGAAGTGGAGTAGTTCACGCTGGAACAAAATATAAATGTAAAGTTCCCCCATGCTGTTACTGCATTAATGATTAATCAAGGACACAAATGGCTGACCAACGCCAGAATAACTCATTATCAGGGACTACTTTGTGAAAATCCACATGTCCGCCTCGAAACTGTACGTACATTGAACACTGCTACGTTTCTGCCTACTGAGGAGGGGCCTCCTGACCACAATTGTGAGGAGGTCACGAATGAAGTTTACTCAAGCAGGCCAGATCTGACAGATGTTCCTCTTCAGAACCCAGAACTGGTATTGTTCACAGATGGAAGCAGCTTCATCCCTGAAGGACAGTGCAAAGCCAGCTACGCAATAACTACCAATGAGGCAATCAGAGCTGAGGCTCAGCCACAGGGCTGGTCATCATAGCGGGCCAAACTATGGGCACTCATTCTGGCACTGCATCAGGCTGAAAGGAAATGGGCCAATAGCTACACTGACTCAAGGTATGCCTTTGCTACCTTGCACATACATGGGGCCATTTATAAAGAGAGGGGATTACTGACGGCGGGAGGAAAAGAAATCGAGAACAAAGAAGAAATCCTCCAACTGTTAGAGGCAGTCTGGAAGCCTCCTGAAGTGGCAGTCATACACTGCAAGGGCCACCAGAGAAGAACCGACCTGGTCAGTAGGGGAAACTGACTAGCAGACCAAGCAGCTAAGGAGGCTATCCACCAACCAAGTGCCACAACAGGTCCTAAGCCAATCTCCAAGGTTCTCCTGGCACCAGAATTTCCTCTATCCCCAAAATACACTGAGGAAGAAAAATGGGCTTCAAGTGAAGGGGGAACTAAGAAGAAAGAGGGCTAGTGGGAGCTTCCAGATCAGAGATTCTTTATTCCCGCTATGCTGGCAGCTCAGCTAGTAAAACAAAATCACGAATTAACTCACTTAGGGAAGACTTTTTTATAAAGGCTGTTAGGCTGCTACTATTTCATACCCAGACTCCCAACTCTGTGCACCTAGATCAGTACTAGATGTGTGACTTTTGCAAGAAGCAACGTTGGCCAAAGGCCAAGATCTAATCCAGGGGTGCAAACAACTGGAACTATACCACTTGAAGACCTAGAAATGGACTTTACTGAAGTCAAGCCCTGCCGGTGCCACAAATATCTACTTGTGTTAGTTTGCACCTACTCCAGATGGGTTGAAGCTTTTCCTACACACACTGAACAGGCACAAGAAGTAGCTAGAGCCTTATTAAGAGATATTGTTCTAAGATACAAGCTACCCCTTTCTATAGGATCAGACAATGGATCTGCCTTTGTGCCTGAGATAGTTCGGACCTTGTCCAAAGCTCTAGAAATCAAATGGAAGCTCCACACAGCCTACAGGCCGCAGAGTTCAGGGAAAGTTGAGCACATGAACCAGATCCTCAAAACCACTCCAGCTAAGCTTTGCCAGGAAACCCAGTTACCTTGGGTTGATTTGCCACCTTTGGCTCTACTCCAAATGCGATGCACCCCAAGGCCTTCAGGCTATTCCCCTTTCAAAATCCTTTACAGGAGACCTCCTCCAGTGATAGGGAAGTTAAAAGGAGACCCTCGATTAATGGCTGACCTAGAAATGTCCCAATACTTTCAGGCCCTAGGGAGGATCCTCCACCACATCACCCAGGAAACCTTAGAAAGAGCCCTTATCCCTTTAGGGAACTGGGTCCACCCCTATCAGCCAGGAGATAAAGTATGGGTTAAAGACTAGAAGAAAGAGAAACTCCAGCCGAGATGGACAGGCCCTCACACTGTTATATTAGCAACTCCCACTGCTATTAAAGTTGCAGATATCACCTCGTGGATCCACCGCACCCAGGTAAGGAGAGCAGCACCTCTGGAAAAATGGGAGACCTGGACTGCAGAGCCTCTTCCTGATCAGCTGCTACGAATCACATTCTGGTGGCAGCAGAAATCCACCTGAGATCTTCGGCCCTGCTCTGGCCACCCTGGAAGCTGGCCAGTCTTCGCACGGCAGAAGCTTGAGGATCAACCGTCCATGAACTTAGTGTTACTAAATGCTGAGTGTGTGCAGAAGCACTCATGAGCGAGGATTGGCCTTTGAAGGGAACTAGCCTAGATGTCTTTTACCTCCTTCAATGGAATCACATGGTGGTTCAACATGAAGAGGGTCAACCCAGGATCTGGGTCCTCTCTTCAGATGTAATAGGAGAAGAATGTCTTGGCCAGATAGGTCTAAGATATGCTCAGTGGGTTGGAGAGACTTCATGTAGAAGAATGCTATTTTAAAATCACACAGACCTAAACTGGTGGCCCAAAGTTCCCTCCTGGTATTGGGCCACCGACAGCGCTATAACTAACTCCTCCTCACGCCACTCTTTCGGCCAAAGCTCAACTGTCACAAACTGCACTATAAAGGAAGGCATGGTCCCTAACCCCTTCTGTGCCATCCCAGCTATTGGCACATTCTGGGAAACCCCCAACTCCACTAGCCCCGGGAGTTGAAAAGCTCCAGGTGGGCTCTTTTGGATTTGTGGAAAGAAGGCTTATACCCAAATCCCAGCAAACCAGAAGGGAAGTTGCACCATCGGGATCATTCAACCTGGCTTCTTCCTCCTATCGGACAAAGGAGAAAATGAGCTAGGTGTTCCCTTATTATCAAGAATTAAAAGCCAGGACTAACAGGTCACTTGAAGTAGGGAGACAACAAACGTGGAGAGAGGATGAATGGCCACCCCACTGTATCATCCAATACTATGGCCCCGCAACTTGGGCCCAAGACAGGAGCTAGGGTTACCGAACCCCCATATACATGCTTAATTGAATCATCAGGTTACAAGCCGTGCTAGATCATTACTAACCAGATGGCCTCAGCCCTAGAACTCCTGGCCACATAACAGTCTGAGATGCATGAGATGCATGCAGCAATATATCAAAACCATTTAGCTTTAGATTATTTGCTAGTGGAAGAAGGAGGAGTATGCGGGAAGTTTAACCAATCCGATTGCTGTCTCCAAATAGATGACAATGGCCAGGCTGTAACTGATATAGCTACTAATATTAGAAAAATAGCTCATGTACCCATCCAGAGTTGGAAAGGGTGGGGCCCTAATAACCTCTTTGGAGGGTTCTCTACCTTCAGGGGCTTTAAGACCTTAGTTGGAATAGTACTCCTCCTCCTCAGGGTCTGCCCGCTTCTCCCTTGCCTTTTACCTCTTGTTGTCCAGTTGAATATCTCCCTTATAGAGGCTATAGTATAGAGAAAGACTGCAGCAAAGATCTTTATGCTGTGGAATTACCAGCACCTGGCCCAGGGAGATCAAGAGGATGATGCATTTAAATAGGCATCAAAAGGGGGGAATGAAGAAGAATTTTCATTCAAAAGGCTAATCAGCTCTCTGCTCTGCTTCTGTAAATATGCTTGCTGCATGGGCCGTACTCGAAATTGACTAAAGACTCATCTTCCCTTTTGTTTGATCTGTCTAAGCAACAAATGTACTGTTTGTACCCACTAGCAACTCCTGTGCTTTGAAACACTTTGTAACTGCCAGTAACCCACAGCAATTCCCACTGCTTTGTAACCGTCTGAAGACAAATTAACCAAACAGCCTGTGCCAAAAAGGGTCTATATAAGGAATGTTGCAACTGAGCTCCAGGCCCAGATCTTCGGAGCGCTAGCTCCTCTGGGCCTGCCAGCATAACAAACTCTGAGTTTTCCAACTTGGGCCCACTGGCGTAACAAACTTTGAGTTTTCCAACTCTCCGAGTGCTGCTTGGTTTCTCACTGGTATGATTTTGGATCTTTCCTGCAACAAGCCTACACCTAG
>NW_011888822.1:9650963-9652627 GCF_000151845.1 Pteropus vampyrus | reverse complement strand
TTTGATCTGTCTAAGCAACAAATGTACTGTTTGTACCCACTAGCAACTCCTGTGCTTTGAAACACTTTGTAACTGCCAGTAACCCACAGCAATTCTCACTGCTTTGTAACCGTCTGAAGACAAGTTAACCAAACAGCCTGTGCCAAAAAGGGTCTATATAAGGAATGTTGCAACTGAGCTCCAGGCCCAGATCTTCCGAGAGCTAGCTCCTCTGGGCCTGCCAGCATAACAAACTCTGAGTTTTCCAACTTGGGCCCACCGGCGTAACAAACTTTGAGTTTTCCAACTCTCCGAGTGCTGCTTGGTTTCTCACTGGTATGATTTTGGATCTTTCCTGCAACAAGCCTACACCTAGAACATTTCATTTGCCAAATGAAATCATCCTCATCTTTAAGGAGTTCTCTTAAATATGACCCTCCAGAAAGCAATTCCTAATATAACCCATTCCTACTTCACTTGTTCTTAAAATTTAATCACTTCCTACATTCAACCATCTGAGACCTGGTTTTACTTGCCTTAGATTCTGACATTATTTGTTCCATCTTTTGTCATAATTGTTTCTTGCCTTCTTGCTCCACTAACACTAATGTTTTTGAAGGCCAGAACTATACTTTAAATCTCTCTCTACTGCTTTGTAGTTGCTTTATACCCAGTTGTTTCTCAGTAAATGTGAGTTGAACTGAAAGGAGCTCAGTCTTGGATTTAATTCTCTCAAAATCTCCAACTAGTCTAATAGCTTAAAGACCAAACCTACTTAAAAATTAACTTAAATTGTACAGTGAAATCACTCTAAATTATTAACCTAACCACTCTTTGTGTTTATTTTCCTACTTGGAAAACCAGGCCAACCATAAGAATGACCTTCCCTAGATATGCGACTCTAAGAGTAATGAGGTAATTTCCTTCAAAGATGATGGAGGTTTTCAGGGTTCTCTGGAATGCATACCTGTGTGCATTAATGTGTCATTATTAATAGTTCCCTCCAGGTAGAAGCAACAAGAGAACATTTCAGAATTTTCAAGCAACTACATTATGTACTCAGGCGTCAACATAATCTCAATTTGATGGACCCATTGCTTACAAAGGTACAATGAATTAAGAGACAGACTTATTAGAGATGCTAGAAAATATTTCATCAAGTTGTGTAACTATTTCTATGCCCATTTTCCAAGGGTACCATTCACTGTGTTTACATAAGCATTCATATACAACTATCTGAGTAAAGAAATGGATGAGAGGGTAAAGGGGTAAGCTTTACCACAAACTAGGGTTGCCAGATTTACCAAATAAAAATGCAGCATGCCCAGCTAAATTTGAATTTAGATGAACAAAGATAATATTTTCGTATAAATATCCCATGAAATATTTGGGCCATACTTAGACTAAAAAATTTTTCTTTGTTTATATAAAATTCAAATTTAACTGGACGTCCAGTGTTTTATCTGGCAACCCTAATCCAAACCCAGACATTGTATTATTAAGCCGTCAGTTAAAAAAAAAAAAAAAGACAAAGGAAAGCATACAGCAATGAATATATTTTATGAAGCCTTAACTTTCAGAAAGAATACAATAAGTTATCAAATGGTGTTACAGAACATTTTTGAAAGTTCAATATAATGATGGCAGAGAAAACAACTGAGTAAGATGCACTGAGTGCTGACTAC
>NW_011888822.1:9616179-9649948 GCF_000151845.1 Pteropus vampyrus | reverse complement strand
TGTGTGCAATACAGCTTACCTAACTTAATCCTCAAGACTTAGTATAGAGAGTAGAGAGCTTATTGGTCAGATGGTGAGTTAGCTATAGTAAAAGGAGGGGGAGATCTTTGAATAGGATGGACACTTAGCTTATAAGGAATACACAGTAATCTATAATTATCTGTTTACTTGACTGTGTCTCCCATTAGAATACAGGCTTCCTTGGGGCAGGGACCATGTCTATTTCATTCACCATTGTGTTTCCCAGGTATGTTACAGAATAGGCACTCGACTATGTGATGAATGAATGAATGAATGAATGAATGAATAAGCAATCACTATTGTTACCACTAAGCAGTGTGCGCACAGTGTTACTTTTACCTTCATTGCCTTTAAAATCTGTGACCAAGGTTTGTATCCATTTGTAATCACAACCTCTCTCCAGGGATGATCAGTGCATATGTAACCATCATTTCTCACAAAAACTGTTAAACTGGAATCATCCTAACTGGCCTCTGTGACACTAGACCTGGCCACCCTCCAACCCATTCTTCATTTGGCAGCCAGGGTGCTATTTCTCTGCTTAAATCCACCCATGCTCAAAAGCTTACACTGTCCCAAAGGCACCATACTGCGCTATACTTCCACGTCTCCCAACTATCAGGAATACCCCCTTCTCATTTGCTTGAGTCATATTTTGATAATGAATTAAAACTTCTTCTGACATTTTATTCTGCCTTTCCCCCCTAAAAACTGACTCCTCCATCTTTTGTCCCCAAAGTTACAATTACAAACCTAACACCGTATTCATGTCTCTGTGAATTACAAGAAGGCAGAGCTCATATCTTATAGTCTGCCATTTTATCACTAGCATAGTCTCCGGTATGCAGTAGGCTTTGAACAATCATTTCCTAGATGGATAAATGGACTTCAGACAGTAAAAGTAAAAACTTTATTAATCTAATTGTTTCCTGATATCTTACTCTACCAGAGGACTATTATCTAGACCCATTCAGTAAGTTCTACCTAAATCTGCTAAATCTACCAGGAAAAATTATTGAAAGGCAAAACAATAGTAGTTGTTGCTATTGTTTAAGTGAACACCTGCTGACAAAGAAACTTCATAAAATATTGCCTACTTTTAACTGGGCCTGAGGTTTCAAAAACAAAATGACTCAAAATCAAAGAACCATTGTAAGAGATGTCAGAGAGAAGGCACTTCTGAGATAGCAAATAAATTTCACCTAGTATATACAATGAGAAGTAGAAGCCAGATGTACTGAATTCAGAAGGGCCCAAGGCTCCTCCTGGGTTCACAGGGCAGAACGAGGTGATAGTTGGCAACATCTACCATGGTATATGCTGGGGAAAAGAGCAGCACAGTACCACCTAGTCATGCAGACCTAGTCTTTACCCTTCACTGTACATAAGAGAAGAGAGAGTCTTCATAAATGGTTGGCTCAGGGTCACATGAGTAGTTAGTGGCACAGCTGGGCTTAGAACCAGGCCTCCCAATACATTCACTCATTCAACATTTATCAACTATTAGGTCCTGCATGGTGTCATTTGGTGGAATAAAATGATGAACAAAAACATTCATGGTCATCAACCCAGTGAAATTTATAGTTTATTCAATACTTAATTCATAGCTCCTCTTATCACCTCATAACATGTTTCTAATACCCACTTCCCCTCACTATTAAACTCCCATTTTTTTATATTTAGTGACATTTTCTAGATAAATATAAAAACTCATTTTTAAAAAATACTCCATTCCAAACAATTCAACTAATACATAACTATTCTTTCTTTCTCTCTTTTATTCTATTTATTCAACCTTTTAAAAACACCAGTGATATTTGAAGTATCTTTTAGATAACTGTACCATTCCCAAATCTCAATTCAAAGAACTTATCAATACGATGTTAAAAAAAGTGTTGGCTAAGTATATGCAGATCCTATAGTGCATATTTTCTAGAGGTTGAACAATCATAACATATTCAAAACTCAAACCAGCGCTTAATAGTTCTTACAGTAAGAAAATTCTATTTTTATTCCTAATCCAAATCTTACCACTAAAAGTTAAACTTAATTTACTCTATCATCAAAGACAACGAAAAAGAACCAGTCATCATCTTATATCAAATAGTATGGTACATTTCATTTTGGGCTGTAATCCTCTATTTAATCACTTTTCTCTTTAAAAATTAGAAAAACTAATTAGTGGAAAAAATAAACAGGGAAAGGCTGCTCTGAAATCTTAAATTATTTAGCCAAAAAAATATTTTTTTCAAAAAAAGTAATTGACCCCCAAATGGAAATATTTATGTATCCACAATTTTCACTAGAGTTCCCATTTTGACTCTAGAGTAAACACATGATTTTTTTCAAATTCATGGCTTGCAAAATCCCAAGGCACCAAATAGCATGAATTTCCATAAAGTAAAAAGACACATTATGATCTTATTCTAAACAGGACACCAGAAAACAAAACTAATACTGTGAACAAACAAATCTTAGCTAAAACTCATTGAAATAATCCAAATGGTTTCCATTCCAGGGAAAATAGTAAGTCAGCAGTTTGCATACGGCTGCCTTTTCCAAATACACAAAATAAGCAAAAACGCCACCAGAGGAAAGTGCAAATGCTTTCTATTTCTGTTTCCACAGGACTGCAATTCAATCAATACCACCGTCATGCCATCATTTATGCACAGGTGGCCTCCATTGTCCTGTCCAGAAGCCCAGAGAACTCCTAGGAAAACATTCAAGGAGCTACCACTCAAATCACAAAAGAGAGTGACAGGAAAGCCTGGCCCCAGACTCCAACTGCTAGAATAAAAACTAGAAAGCCAGAAAAATAAATGTTAGAGGGTGTCAAGCAATCAGACCTGTTACAACACTCAGATTCTAAACAGGAAAACAATGAGGTCAGAGATAGGCATTCTTTAAAGAATAAAAGGCTCTGGAAAAAAAATAATAAATGAATCACAACCCTTCACCTAATACCAGTAACAGCCTGGAGTTGGCGAAAGACTGTTGAGTAAAAATATTTTATATAAGGAAACTTACTTAAGAAAAGTATTCATAACCCTTCACCAGGATAGAAGACAACCTGATGTGCAAAATCAGGAGTGGAGAAAGTCTATCTGAGGTTATTAAAGGGCACATTAGAGTAACATCTTAAACATGAAATTATTTTTGAAGAATAACATTAACAGAAAAAGGGAAATGAATATTGCTGTTTTAACTTGAAGACAGAGAACTTACTTCCAAATCCCTATCCTCCTACAGGACTTAAAAGGACAATGATCAGTCCAGAAAACAGCAAAATGAGGAAGTGGTATTCTCTTACAATTTCTGTTAATCCCCACCAGCTGTAATTTAAGAAATTCAGTGACATCAGCATTTATATTTGATCCAGCAAGAATGACAAAACTACAACTGATCATATGGTGGGCGGGGGGATTTGAGGAGGCCCTGGAAAACACATGTGAAAACGTGGAAAATTAATTCCCTTTGCAGTGAATCACTTCAACAGCTTCAAATACCAACACTGCCAAAAATAACATAAAAAGTGGAAAAGGAAGCATAAGTACTCATAAGTACTACAAACCTAATCAAATGACCCATTGAAACTTCTGAAAAAATGTTCACTGAAACAAGTGAACTGAATATTTTCTGAAAACAAACAGAAAGCGATCTAGCCATTTACCAATCAAAGATTCAATGTGCTATATAAAGACAGTCACTCTTTAAAAAACTATAAACTGAGTTGCCGTAGTTATCACTTGCATTACCTTCTTGAAGACAGGCATAGAGTCAATTCCATGGTCTCCTTTTCCCAGGAGGAGAGAATAGCTTGTGGAGAAAACCACTGAAGTATTCTGAAGGTTTCCCATTTAAGTTGAGAGATGGACCGGGATAGGTCTGAATTCCTAACATAAATGCCAACCATTAGCTTTTACTCAGGTAAGGGTCAAAGGGAGAATAAAACCACACCAAACTTGACTGACCAAAGAACCCACAGAAGAGAGCTGAAAACACTCACCAGGGCCACCTTGGCCCTTTGGATGAACATTGAATCCACTGAACCAGCTCAGAAAGGAGATTATTATGAAGATGTGATTGCAGCTGCTCTGCCACACGCTTACATGCACCTTCTCTCAACACTAGTAAGGCTAAATTAGAGACACAGTGATAATTAATAGGCTCCTTGGCAGCAAGAGCCAGCTTCTTTAACAAACCAGTAATTGCTGCCTACTTAAAATGGCAGGGAATTTAGCCAGGAAGGAAGGAGGTGCTAATGATGGGAATCGTTAAAGGTAAAGTAGACTTTACATCAACAGGTACTTGGCTACCATTCAAAACTACCTCCTTATCTACAGATTCAGTTACTAATGATAGCATATAAGTTAAAAATCATACACAGGAGGACTAGAGATTAATAATCCTTCCAGAAATATCACCTCAGATGTAAGGAAATCTGGCAAAAATAGATCTTCCCTCCACATACCCTCCTACCCCAAAATGTCATAAATTCCTAACCTAAATGTGAAAATAATTATCATTTTGTACAAGATATCATATTGGAAAAGAAAATTTTTCTCATAAGAGATATAATTTGACCTGGACAGCCTTTGAACATATCCAGTCTGCTGAGAAATTTTTAAGAGCAGCCAAAGATGCAGTTTATGCTCTCTATTCTTCCATTAAAGCAATTTCCTTGTTTGTAACTTCTCCCAGAGAGAAAAGATATTTAGAGCTCAGAAGTTGCTTACTTGAATGACTAAAGACTGCTGGTAAGGTAAAGGAGAGGTAGCACACGGTGTCTGCACTTTAAACCTCCAGTCTCAGGAAATAAGACACATCAACCTATTAAACTGATTACCGAACACTCATCTAGATAATATTCCATTAGAGAAGACCAGTATCTACTACATGCTCCCCAGCAAGAAGCAAACCAATGTGCTTCTAACATTCCTAGATGCCCAGAGGCACGGAGAGATGAGGATTCAATCTTCTGTCATGGAGAGATGTCTATAGAGATAAACTGGGACAGCGGGCACATAGTTTCACAATGACTAACACTGACCAAAACTCTTCATAAAATCACCTCCACAGGTAAAGACCTATCTCACTCACTCAAGAAATCCCTGGCTCTCTGATGGTGTTGCAAAGGATTGCCAAAAGAGAAATCATTACAAGGCTAAGTGACGTCTTTCTGACAAGAGGCAGCCCAGGAGTCCTTATAGAAAATATATCATGGAAATCTCCAACATTTCTCAGAGTAGTTTAAGATAAAACGTGGTAGTAAATAAGGAGCATAAGCATTGGAAACTCAGACAGTTTACACTTTTCTTAGTATGTATGAGAATTAAGTGGGGTTTTTTTAATTGTTGGTCTCTCTCCTCGCCTAAAAATAAAAAGTTAGAACGCTTTTATATTCACTCTCTGAATCTCTAACCCATCACTGATGGAACTAAGTATATAACTCACCATTAAAGCTATCAACTAAGTATTTTTATACCTTCTCCCTATTAGATCATTATATCCTTTTATCGAAAATATTTAACTCAATACTTTACAATGACTAATGCTCTTAACATACACATGTCAAGACAAAAGCTATGTTCATTACACAACATTATGTTTCAAGACCTTTGGCATTCAAAGACAAATAGTTCAGAATGGAATAGGCTAGCTACAACTTTATGAAGAATACACATTGGAAAAACAACTAACAAGTCAGGTTAGAGGGAAAAAGATAAAGAGAGATGAGTGAAAAACATCAAGATGTTAGGAGCTACATGTTCAGTGGGAGACCACAAGGATGGGTTTGTAGACAAGACTTCTTGATATCATCAACTATGAATATTCAAAAATAATCTTTAATGAGGAATGAGGAAAATCTACAACTTACACACCACACCCTTTTGAACAATTAAGTATCCACCATCTCATCTTTTGCTACCTTTGTTGCAGCCTTTACAGCCTATCTACTTTCCTTCTTCAGAAACAGCTTTGAAAACAAAGGACTATGCAGCCAAGCATGCTGTGAGCACCTTTAATAGAGAGATCTATTTTTCTTGGATTCAGATGTTCAACCACACCCTGAGTCTCTTGTCTTTACTTCAGCAGAAAACTAGTCCTCTTTCTATTCCAAAATCAACATGAGTTGTTAGCCCTAATCACTTCCTATCTTCACTCTCTGAGGTACCCTAATATACACAGTAACCACCACAGCAGGGTGCATAAAAGGATGAGTTTTAAAGTCAGACAGTCCTCACTTTACGGTTTGGTTCTTCCCTTATTTGAGTGATTTTAGGCAAGTGACTTAAGACGGCCTCAGTTTCTTCATCTATAAAATGAGATCCTACCTACCTCATGAGAATTAAATTATATAAAGCATTTGAAATGCTTAACACAGTACCTAGTAGATAGCTGGTACCTTAATATGTTTATAATTCAACTAGATCTGAATTAGTCATTCCTGTTATTTCAGCTTCTTCTTTATCACAGGAAAAATCTGAAGGAAAAAAAATTACCCAGAGACCTTCCTAATCCCAGGATAAAGACAGATGGAAATGTACATGTGCACACACACACACACATGTACACACAAACTAAATAAGACATTCTCTTTATAATACACAAGGATGCAGTACAAAAATGCAAAAGGTAGGCTACAGATGCAAGGCAGAAAAAGATGCAACTTTCAATACTTTAACTCCAGCGATCTGTAACTTTCATTACTTTAACTCCGGTGAGTTTGCTTCTTAAAAGTAGATGAGATTAAAATACTAGCACGAGACACAGCCTGTAGTAAGGGCTTTAAAAATGCTAGATGCTGCTGTTATTATTATTGCTGTTATTATTATTGACAAGTACTCAATTAATGACTATGTTTATCATCATAATATGCTAATTTTCAAAACACTGAAAAGTAAATATCATCACTTTTAACTTCTCCGCCATGAGTAAGCTGAGCCGGGGTACTTCAAAAACTTCCTACACCAGAAGTTCTATGCTATCCTACTGCTTTCTGCTGGATTCTTCAGCAATGGCCCCCATAATTTCTCTGTAGTCTTTTTCCAGGTCCCCATTCTTACATTCCACCTTCCTAAAAAACAGTAGAAATTATATCAAAATAAAGAGTAATGTATCAGAACAGTCCCACTCAACTTTAAAGATCTGAAAGTGATGGGCCATTTATATTGGCAAATAAACTGGTAAAAATGGAAGATCAGGTGACTGAAAAAGCTTTATTAATGTGGCTTTATGTATAACCCAGAATAGTGCTGGGCCAGTGAGCATATTTTTTAGCTCAGACAAAGAATTGCTAAAGAACTGGATAGATGCAAAAACATTTATTTTTTAAATAGCCAACCTTCATTATTTGTGGATTCCCTATTTGTGAATTCATCTACTCACTTAAATTTATTTGTAATCCCAAAATCAACATTTACAGCATTTTTGTAGTCATTTTTGAACAGAGAGGTGAAAAATTTGAGTCACCCAATGCATGCATTCCCAGCTAAGGTCAAAGAAAGTGAGTGACACTCTGCCTTCCCGGTTCAGCTCTCATACAGTAAATAAGAGATTTTTCAAAGTCTATTTAGTGCTATGCTTTTTGCACTGTAGTGCTTTTTGTTGGTGACGTTCCTGACTAAGACAGCCCTCAAGTCTAGTGCTGAAGTGCTGTCAGTGCTGGTAAACACAAGAAGATTGTGATGTGCCTTACGGAGAATATACAGGTGTTAGATAAGCTTTGTTCACACATGACTTACAGTGCTGTTGGCTGTAAGTTGATTGTTAAAGAATCAGTAATATATATTAAAGTCTCTTTAAACAGAGACACACATAAAATAAGGTTATGTATCAATCAGCTGACAAAAATGTTGTGACCACAGGCTTGTAAGTATCTCCCCTTGTATGTCACCTTGTATCTCCCCTAGGGGCGATGGTTCAGTATTCCCTAATTAAATGTTCATGGTGACTTCACAGAACAAAACTACCACAAATAATGAGAACTAACTATATTTTTATTGTATCTCTTAGCACCAATACTATTAACAATAATCATTGCTCTTACTAACTTCATCCATTGTTCCAGAAACACTTCATCCATTTTGGTGATTCTTTATTCAAAAAATATTTATTGGACACTCACTTTCCTGGATCCTGGAAATGTCCAGTGAACTAACATATTCTCCCTGTGGAGCCTCTTTCAAGTGAGCTCTGAGAGACAATAAAATAAGTATTACCTATCAGCCTAATTATAGGAAGAAGATGCTTTAAAGAATATCCGTTTAAAATATATTTCTCACTTATATACGATCTCTTACATTATATGTGATCTCACTTGTATGTGGAATATAAAAATAAAAATAAAAATTTTTTTAAAAACCAACAAGCTCGTAGATACAGAACTCATAGGTAGTTGCCAGAGATGGGAGTTGGAGGATGGGTGAAATGGGTTAAGGGTGTGAAAAGGTACAAATTTCAGTTATAAAATAAGTAAGTCAAGGGTATATAATATACAGTATGGTGTCTGTAGTTAATACTGTATTGCATATTTGAAAATTGCTAAATTGTAAAAGTCCTCATCGCAAGAAAAAATAAATTCTGTAACTATGTATAGTGATGGAAGTTGACTTATTGTGGTGATCATTTCATAATATATACACATATCAAATCAATATGTTGTACACCTAATATAATGTTATATGTCAATTGTACCTCAATAAAAAAGTTATATGATTACATTGACTTGGTAATATGTTACATATATTATAACATATTACTATCAGTAAATAAATATTTCTTTCACAGGGTAAATCATGTGACCACCAAGTGGTCTCTTTTCCTCCCCCAGAAAGAGTTTCTCTGGCCCTTGACGATCTGATCTGGGTTCCTATCATTCTCCAGCAGCCACCCATTTGCCAAAAGTGACAGTGGTTTAGAGTTGACCCCTTTTGCTCACCATTACCTCTTGACCCCATAGTAGGCTCAATAAATACTTTTTCAATATTACTTTAACCTGTGGACAAGGAAAATTTGTCCAAGGATCTTAGAAATAATTCCCAAACCATGACTCTGAGAAAATAAGAGTCATATCTCTTAACAACCACCTATTTAGACACCCAAGAGATAAATCTATTCTGAAAACTTCCAAAACTGCCTGTCCATTTCCTCTTCCCCTAGTTATGTGTGTCTTATGTCTCAACTCCAGCCTACACAGCTGATTCATCCTGTTCTCTTGCTGAAATGCAGAGCTCAGAAGCCCATCAGACTGGTCCACTGCTGACAATCATTCTCTCCTATGCTCATTAATTCTCCAAGGGTAGTGGCTTTCCCTCTAAAGCACCTAACTCAATATGTCTTTTGCTTCAGTCAAAGTGTGTGTGTGTGTGTGTGTGTGTGTGTGTGTGTGTGTGTGTGTGTGTTTGCTTCAAGCACATGGAAAAAGGAAAACTGTCATTTTCTCTGTTTATAAAACTCAGGACAGGAGCTATTCAACTAAGAGTAAAGTTTTGATTAGTCATGACAAAACAAAAGTATCCTATATGTGCTTGTATGAATGTATGTATGGATTCTGGTAGAAGATGTATCCCGCAGACTGATAATCAAATTTATGTCCATTCCTCTGCACACAATAGCTGATATTTGGGGAAAGTGGTTAAGACGACTCCTGTGCTAGTGCAAGTTTGAAAACCTGCTGTATCTATACCAAGCATTTCAGAACTGACTATGTGGTCGGGTATTTTTCAGCTCTGAAGAATCAAATTGTTATCTATTTACTTAACAGTGACAAAACAATGGTAGAGTCAACAATACGTACACAGATTAACCACTTGGATTCTTATGTAAACTCCTAAATTGTAATAGCACTGACACCAGTAGTAATACTGGGTGCAGCAGCAGGCTGAAATGGGCAGTAACAGCAGTAGAGCAGTAGGAGTAGCAATAATCAGAGCAGCAGCAACAGCAGCAGGTAGTACTTTCAATAGCTTATTGAACCTTCACAGCAATCTGATGAGGCAGGTGTCCTCATTATCCATGTAACACAACTAAACTGTAACTTGTGAAGCATCCACTTAAGTGGGCAAAATACTAGGAACTTTCCTACTGAGAAAGGTGGTTGCTATTCAGGATAATCCTCTTTCTGCTTTCTAGTGACCTGTTTAACCACAGGTTTCGGGGAGAAACTTTGTGAGGATCAAGAAAAGCAAGATATCGGGCTGTGATCATTTCACAAGTGTATATATATACCAAAATAAGTTATGCACCTTACATATATGATTCATATTTGTCAATTACACCTCAACAAAGTTGCGGGGGGAAGTAAGCTATTATTCTGGTGTGGATAAAAAATTTTAAACTTAGGTTCTAATTTTTAAAATAGCTAAACACTGTTACTAGGAGGGAAAAATCCTAGAAGATATAAAGATTTAGAGATTCAAGAATATAGGGTATTATGACTTCTACTGAGTAAAGATAACTATATAAAGAGGCTGCTGTGTTAAATGTGAAAAAGCTACAGCAAGGACTCATTATAGGCTAAGTTGAAACATGACAGTTAGAAATCATAAATATCTACGTGGAGGTAGCAACGGAGCTCGGCTGCTACACTGCACGGTGCTGTGAAACCTCAGTCAGTGCATCTTATTATTTATTCCTCCGCCCAGCTATAGTTTATAATTATGATGAAAGGAAATACGCTGATAAAGACAAAGATTGTTCTGGCAACAAAAAGTAACACCTTATCTGTAAATAGCACATGCCATCGTAAAAACCTCCCTATTAGGCATCTCACAGTTCACCATTACTTGACCTACATCAACTCCCAAAGATCCTGACACTGACTGTTCAATTTTGGGATTATTTAGCTTCCACACTCCCCTTCTCTTTTATAGTACCTCTTCTTTTCCTGCTAGTTGCCTTTGATTTCTCTTTATTCAAGTGTCTAAAACTAAAAATGCATTTCAAATCAAAAACCTTACTGATGCTATAGATACAAAGGGAACCAGAATAAGAGAAGTAACAGAGCACTGACTAAGAGCCAGGCTTGGGACTGAGCACTTTACACACATATTTCTTTTAATCCACACAATTACCCTACAACATAGGTCATGTTATTACCCATGAGCCCCACTTAGCCCTCTACTGAAACAAAGGTTACAAGAATAACTTGCCCAAAATAAAAAAGTTAGTAGGTGGTCAAATTGGAATTTAAATTGCCAAAAAAGCATCAGGGCTTTTTTCTCTGGAGAAAGTCAGCATGGGGGGCGGGGGGGGGCGGAATGCTTGGGTACTTGGGTCTAAGTAAATTAAACGTAAGGATAGGTTGAATTTCCCGGTAAGTAAAAAGTCCAAAACTTCTCTACAGGCTCTATTTGTCTGACACACATAGGCCTCGCCTTCCCTCTTCCAGTCTATACCTCCCCATCACAGAAGTGAACAGTCTGGTAACCTTCCAAGGGGAACGGCTCTGTTATGTCAGGACATCCTTATGTGTGACAAAACAGATACTGGCTGGTTGAAGTCATTCCGCCCCTCTGTTTTGGAAGCTCCCACACTCTACAAACTGTCTGGAATTCATTAAGACAGGAAAACAGGCTGACAGTCGTATTTCAAGTTTTATTCAGCAGAAGTTTTGTGAAAAACAATTTAGTCATGTGGGCACACTCAAAACCACTATCACCCTGTTTCTCAAGCAAATCTTTCAGTCAAGTGAATACAGTATGCTTTGAGTTTCACGCTTTTTGAGTCTAGATTAAACTACAAATCTCTTGTGATAGTAGAGCCATGGCTCTTTATGGTAGTAAAGCTAGGTTAATTAGAAATCACTCAGATCACATTTAGACAACCAAGAACCCTACCTGGGGATTTTCCTTTCTTTTTTAATCAGTAAGGAATGATTATCATTGATTATCTCTGTTTTGACCATAACAAGCAACACCCCATTTTTTACTAAATGTATTTTAATCTAGGGAATTTTTCATCCTAAAACAGTAATACAAGGATAATTCAATATAGAGACAGGATTTATGGTAAAAAAGCATTAGGGCAGCGATTCTCAAACTTAAGTGTGCATCAGCATCTCCTGAGGAGCTTGTTAAAACGCAGTCCACTGGGACCCAGCAGCAATAGTTTCTGATTCAGTAGGTCTGGGGTAGGGTCTGAGAATTTACATTTTCAACAAGTTTCTGAGTGATGCTGACACTGTTGGTCTGAGGGCCACATTTTGAAAACCATTGCACTAAGGTGGAGGATGTGTTATTATTGGGAAGTAGGGTGATGATTTTGATCAATGAACTTGGAATATGAGGCACTGCATAGAGGTGGGATTCAGATAATGTATAGCATCAAGCAGTCCCCATTCAAATGGCAGAAAATCCAACCTAACCATGTTTATTCGGAAAAGGAATTTACTGATAAAATAACAGAAAAGTCCAAGAACAGGCCTAACTAGGCCTACCAAGGATAGGCATGACTTGATCCAGGGTTGAAAACACTACTACTAGGACCATGGCAATGATGCCTAGCGCTAACCACCAAAAATGCGTTCTCTTTCTAGAACAGAGGTGTCTCTGCTAGTTGGGGTTTCTATTTCCCAGCTCTCACCCAGATATAGACATGAGACTGGTCCTTGCCAATAGAATTTTCGCAGAAGTCATGCCTATCACTTTTAGACCTTATTTATGCCTTCTCCTCTTCTTTTTCTTTTCACTACTGAACTCAAAAGACTACAGGGTTCTAGACAATGGCAGAACCAGAAGATGGAAGGAGCCTGGATTCTTGCCTGGGCATATGAAGGAAAGTTGTCGCCACCCAGGAACTATTTATTACACATGACACTTTTTTATTACTGCATGACACTTTGTAACAGAAACTAACATTAACCTAATTTAAGGACTTAGTTTCCTTCTGTCTCCAAGGTATGGTGGCAGCTTATTCTCAAGCTTCCCAAATTCAAGATCAATGGGAATAGAGGGAGAATCTCTTTCTGTTAGCACCTAATAAGCAAAATCCTGAGATTCATTTTCATTAGTCAACATGCACCTCCCTGAAACTAATCCCTGAGATAAAGAAATGTGGTCCAGCATATGTCAAATTCTCCATTCCTAGAGTCATGAAACTGAAGCACATGGGCTGAGCATGTGGGAAAAGGGTGTTACAAGAACTTGGAAAAGAGACTATGTGCAGGCAAAATGAAAGTGTCCACTAGAGGAAATATATAAGGAAAAGGAATTTGGCTGCTAGTGAAAACTGATTAGAAAGATGTCAAGTACACGAACCCAAGAGTGAGAAAGAGGGGTACACGAGGCCGGCACAGTGACATGTGGTATAATTGACTCCAAAAGTAAGTTCCAATTAATTGTCCTTGCCATTTAATTATAATGGCAACCCCCTGCCATTAAATTATGAATTTTAGTGACTGTGATACTATGAACAAGCAAGCGCCATCAAACCCTCTCGCTCATTTCTGCATCAACAAAGTTTTAAAGCTTCCATATGTAATCACATCATTAGAATTGCATTCCAAGATCCCATCATTTAGCATTTACATATCTAGCATTTATCTAGTTAAAATATTATTAATATTTCTCTACCTAAGGCCAGTGGACAAAGGACCATGCTAAAATGATGCAAGGTGTGGTTCCAAAAAGTCTACACAGCATTGCCCAACACACCACATGCCAGTGACCAATATCTCACAAGTTACGCTCCAAGCATACCTCCTTGCAGCAAGTAGACAACCTTTTATTTGGAACATAACTAGGAATCATGGCAATGGCTTATCATTTTCAGGGACTATTTTACATAAGCTATTGTAAACTCTTTCTTTAAATATAAATAAATAGAATTTTTTCAAGAATGCATATTTGGTGCCATCCTCTGCCCTTAAAAGTAATGACCCTAACTGGCCAATACTATGTTAATGTTTATTCATATTCATTCTCTGCCAAACACCACTGCAAAGGTTCTATTGGCTGAGGTGTCAATGTTCTAAATTTAGATAGTGCTGCTGTGCAGGCTCAGTAATACAACTGAGCAAAGCTACCTTTCCATCTTTTGTTGAAAAACTTCAAATGCTATATATATATGTATATATACACACACATATATTTATATATATATATATATATATATATATATATATACGCACACACACGCATATATATATACATATATATATATACACACATACACACACGCACACACACACACACACAGTCCTTTTGATGGAGGAAGTATTGTTACAATATCCATATCTGTTCATGGACTCAATTGTAGAGTACTATCTCCAGCTGTTTGGAACAGATGCATATAAGAGGAACAGTATGGCCACATTTCATTGAGCCTCCCTGGTAGGCTTTATCAGGACTGCACTAGATTCCAAGTTAAGCCGGAAAATCATCTCTAGGTTTTCTATGTGCTTTTCCTTTCACCAAGTTTCAAATTTCCAGTTATAAAAATAAAATGTATGTTTTAAAAAACATGATTTTTAGAACCAATTATTTAGGAACATATTACAGTAACAGTACCAGAGTAAAGATAGCATTCCTCTGTGTGTTGTTTCATAATTCCATCTATAACCTCTACCATCAGGCTAAATGAATCTTCTCTGCCTCAAATCTTCTTCCCATGGAAGCGAGTTAAGCTTCCCAGAAGGAAAAAGCTTGTATTCTACAAATACAAGCTGTACGTGCTCCCATCTTGGGGAGGACCACCACTCCCATATGCTTTTGACCACATGGGAAAATAGGAGAATGTGTGTGAATGATTCAGCAAGTTATCCCACTTTGGGTAAGAGGTGGGGTGGAAGGGCAAAGGCCACAGATGCCTTTCTCAAAAATTGCTCAATAACCCACAATTTTCTTCCAGAAAAACAGGATCCTACCAGTGCCCTCCTTAGACCTGTAACTCACTACATTTAAATTTTAAATATTTGCTCCCACACGACCCAGGATTTTTCTTTTTGAAAGTTCCCACTCCAAGAGTATTTGAATTAAAGAACACAGCTACTGAAATTCAAATGCTTTGAAGATTTGTTTTGTAAATGGTTGAATTAAAAACACACCATCGTCTATGGACATGAACACTGATGAAAGTTTAAAGCAGTGTGTGGGAGAAGAGGCTTCTTCTTTTTCATTTCTGCACCAACACTGACATTTTCACATCAGTATACACAGGAAGCATGATGTAGGGACTGAAACACAGGATTAGGAGTAAGGAGTTCTACATGAGTTATTCGTGGTGGGTGTATATGTTGCTAAATCAATCTTAGGCTTTACTTTTTAATCCTAGGTTAATTCACCTCTCCTTTATACTGAAAATTCAAAGTCCAGTCAAAAATTATTCCTAGGCTGAACATAAGGAAAACATGGTCAGACATGAATGACCTCAATGCAACAACAGTGAGAAGAGCAAGAGGACAGCACGAGTAAGATGATCCTAGAGGAAAGAAGATAATAAAAATAACAAGACCCATATCCACTTTTAATCCAGACAAGCATAAATCTCTGACTCACTCCACATTAGGAAAACACTTAAGGCCAAGTTATAAACACTTACAGGGAAGATTAATGTCTGTATTTCTTTCCCCATTATTCATACATAGTTGATCCTTAAACAACACGGGGGCTGGGTGCTTACCCTCCTCATCCCCAGGCAGTCAAAAATACAAGTATAACTAGAGTTGGCACTCTGCATCCAAGGATTACCAAACACAGATCAAAATAGTATTACATTAAACCGGTCCTATATGTCTTTCTGAAAACCTGTAAGGTTATAGTTGCTTTCCATGTATTACCTTTTATTTCACAGTAGCCTTACAAGGTAGCTGTTGCCCCACTTTACAGAAAAGGGAATTGAAGTTTAGAGAGGTTAGGTAACTTGTCTAAAGTCACACAGCCAGTGAGTGGTAGCACCAAGATTTGCAATTTATTTCAAACATTCAGGTCTTGCCTCAAAAATCACTTCCTCCATGAGGTAATTCCTGATGACTCAATCCAATAAAGCCCCCTTCTTTCCCAGTCACTCTCTATCAATATCATTCTATTTAATTTTCATAGCACCAAAAAGTATCTTGTTCATCTCTTTGGTTAATTATAACTGCATCTCTGCTTCCAAGATGGAAGCAGTATGCTTGCAGGATCCTTGCCTGTCTGTTTCTACATTTGATTCCCTATGGTCAGCACAGAGCCTGACGTAACTGGAGGCACTTAGTAAATAACTTTTAAGAGGGAGAGAAAGGAGGAAGAGAAGGAAAAGAAGAAAAACAAATAAATCCAGGCCCTTCTGACCCCAAAATTATACTGCCTCTGCGTAAATTAAGTGGTTCTACAAGTGCCAAAAAAAGAAAATAGCGTCTTCATGATTTTGAGGTACCACTTCCCTGTGTTTTTTTTCTCTCACCATTTTCTCATCACTCCCCAAAGCACTGCATCCCTTTCAGCCTGCCCTAGTTCAACATCCGGCTCAAATGGAAAACAGCCAATGAGCTATCATCTGTAACATACTCACCACAGTGCCCAGCACTTGAGAAGCCCCCAGAAATTCTGACCATTGAAAGGAAGAGCCTCATTGTCCTGAATCTCAGGACAGATATCTCATGTGAACACTCCAAAGGTGTACCTCTTTATTCTCCATGGCATGCATGAAAGGCCACAGGAGGGAAAGATGTAGCAAAGAAATAAGGAAGTCATGCTTAAGAACCGACCTAGAGAAATGAGGAGCCTGGTCCTCCTCCACAAATCCTCAGGAACAGAAAATGGATGTGGGACTTTCAACAGAGATCCCAGACCTGCTTGCACATCTTCTCGCCCTCAGCCTTCATCTGCCTCAGCAAAAATGTCAACTTCATGACTTGGTGTAATTTCTCGCCCTAGAGTACACAATGTTCACTAGACTCACAAAAACCTTCATAAAAAATGCAAACTTGTCTTCACAATATCAAAAGCCTGTGGTGACTGCATTTAATATCTCTGACTCGTCTTCTCGATTATTTTCTCCAAATAATGCATACTTGGAGTTGAGTCAAACATATTTTTATAATTTACTTCGATGAGACAAACCTAACAGTGAAGTATATTTTATACTTAAAACACACACACACAAAACAAATGAAACTCTTGCTTACTGTCCTTGAAAAATGACAAAAAAAATCAACCGAGGATCTTTTTTTCCTATTATTTATCCTGATACTGCCAATTCTGAAACAAAGCAGTTGGAGGGAGAAATTTAGTAACTTTGATTTGTCCCAAGATACATTTTTTTACACTGAGGTCCTATTCCTGACAGTAAGCACATGTGACCTGTTCTAAAAAAAGGATATTTTCCACTTCTTGCACAACTGGAGCAGATATAAACATCAGCCTGTGCAAACTGCACTGCAGAACTCAAAGGGAATTAAACACACACACACATACCTACACTTAAATAAATTCTATAAATAGCAATATTCAGGAAAAGGAAATTTCCCATAATGCACAAAACCAACACTTAGAATCCCACTTTAATCAAGTTTTCCATCTAATCAAACCATATGATTAATTTGCATAATAAGATTTGAACATCTGCCAGGTAAGGGCACTTCAATCTTGTCTATTTTGCTTTAGATACTGTTTAGATATTGTTATGGAGAGGGAAAAATTGCAATCATGACAAAATAGAAAAGAAGAAATTGTTATTACTTACTAATATATGCTAGGCACTCTGAAAAGCAGTTTTACACATTTTATGTCAGTTTTAAAACTTCTACAACCCTAAGAGGATGGATCTATTGATCCTATTTTACAAATAAAGAAACAGATTCCAAGAAGCTAAATGTCTTAGACACAAATAGTAGTTGAGTGGCAAAGCCATGGGCACAGCACTTCAGCACGGCTCCCTCTGAACCTGTCCACGTGCATCCAGTCTCTTTGCCACCACCAGGTACCCATGGGCCACGAGGAAGAGCTGGGACTCTGACTGAAATTAAAAAGGCAACCAAACACCCTAGGAGTCTATTTTAAGAGTATGCCCTCCGAGGCATCTCACATTTTATTTAATGTTGTAGAAGAATATCTTTGAATATTGCTTGACCTTCAAGGCCAAACTCAAATACTCCTATTCATTCACAAAGCTGCCCCCAATTTCTCCTCCTCTATTAAATTCCTATTACTGATGCCCACCGCTTCATGGCAATCACACTTTGTCTTGTATGTTTAGCTGGATCCATGGGTTCTCCTTCCCTCACCCCACTGAGGAGAGTTTTGAAGAAGGTATACCATGATGCACATTTCCCACAGTCACACACAGTGCTTTTCACACGTGGTATAGACTCACAGACAGAGTATGGGGCTAGAGCCAGATGGCCTCAGATTAAATCAGGCCCATCTACTTGTTACATCTCATTTTCCTTCTCTGTGAAATGAAAATGATAAAAATATATACGCCCATGGTTGAAAGAATTAACTGAGTTAATACGAGTAAAATATTCAAAATCGTTACTGGCATGTTAAGTACAGTGTAAGCATTACCTGTTTTAAAATTATAATTAACATCATTACTTTTTTATTTATTATTATTACCTCATGCAAGTTTTACAAGATTAAGTTAACACACGTAAAAACACTTAGAACAGAGGCTGGGACATGATCAATAAATTGTTAGCTATCATTATTGGTATTAATTCATACATACTAGAATTCGGTAGATACCTGCTGAATATGATGAACTTTTACCTATGCACTGATGCCACAACAGTTTCTTCGACCAGCATAAAGAAATGGTTGGTTATGGATTGGAATAATAATATAAAGTGCAAAAAAATTGTCTGAACACCTCAGTAGGAGGAAAGCAAAAAAAGATTTACTAAAATTGGAGTATTTTATTGTATAACAACACTAGCCTTAATGAAGAAAGCCAAAGTCAACAAATGCAAACACTTTCTGGAGTGTCAGGACTCACTGCTAAGCAATAAAAAAAAAAAATAACAAGAACAACATCTGCCAACATTGACTGAGCGCTTATGATGTACCGGGCACCATGCTAATACTTTTCTACAGTCAATGTCACAGTTAATGTTCTTAAGATTCCTAGGAGGCAGGCCCCCATTTTCCAGATGAGGAAACTGAAGTTAGAGTCATCTACCCTGCCAAAGGTCACTCAGCTAGTTATTAGGGGCAGACCGACTGTGATGCCAGACAATACTCTTAATCTTCACTCAAGGAGTTCCCTAGATTGGACAGACCAGAAAAATCAAGAAAACTTTCAGAAGCCAATAAAAGGTGACAGTTTTGTTTTTCCAAGAATAGATTATCATTTTATAAAAGAAAGGGCATTTTTAACAGGAAGACAGAAGGGGAAAGTCTCAGAATTAATCTATGAAATGGCAGTGGCTTTCTAATGAAATGTATGTATGTGACTGTGCGTATAACAGGATAGTCTTTGTCTTTCTCATTCACCACAAACTGTGAAAACTTCACATATCTCTCTATTAATCAGCATTTGAGAACCACCGCTATATCTTGTCTCGCCATTATAAATCAAAAACTCACTTTAATTCCTATTTCTAATTTGCAGGAAATTAAATAACAGTTATCTAAAACATCACTAAAAATTTGAGAAGAGAAGAAACTAAAATTAGATTAAGTCAATTCTTAAGTCTGTCCAGGAAAGGGGCATTATCAACTACAAAGCCCACAAAATTAAGTATACCAAACAAAACAACCATGAACCTGAAAGATGCTGCCATATTTTAAAATGTTTTCTTAAGTCCCAAAGACTTACAGAGAGTTTCTTCGCTTCTAGGAGCTAATTCAACAGTTTCGCATTTGTTTCCCAGATATGATGTGCCGATGTGTAAATTCTTGGTTCACCCTTGATATTCAGCACTTTTCCTCTGCCACCCACCATTCCCACCACATACAAAGACTTCAAAAACCTTGGTGGGGGAACCAAACTGCAAATAAATCTTCATTAGAACCTTTTCTTGTAGCGTGTGTCTTCCTGCAACACAGCTCTGCCGGTCAATAGGACCAAAATGGGGTTCGCATCATCTAAATCCAGCAGCTTTACATTCCTAAAGGCCAGAAGGTCGGGGTTAGGAATGAAACACTTGCATATCTGAGCTTAGCCCCAATGAAGAATGTATAAATTCCTCTTTGGAGAGAGTCTGGAAGATACCTATTTTAAAAGGTATGGCATGTTGAATGTAAAGACAAACATCAAACACTCATCCTGAGTGGGGTACTAAAGGAGAAAGCAACACATATTCAAACAACATATCATTATTGTGCCAGGCACTGTTCTAAGCCAGCAGTTTCAAAACGGGTGATTCTGCCTCTCATAGACATTTGGCAATGTCTGGAGATATTTTTGGTTGTCACAACTCAGGGGGAGGGATGTAACTGGCCTCTAGTAGGCAGAGGCCAGAGATGCTGCTAAATATCCTGTAATGCTCGGGGCAGCCCCCACAACAAAGAATTATCCATTTCAAAATGCCAATAGCCCAAGGTTGAGAAACAACAGTAAACAAAGAAGAGACAGAAATACCTGCTGCCTTGGAGCCTGCAGTCTAGTGTGAAGAAACATATAATAAATATATTAGAAAATTATAGAATAGGTTATAAAGTACCATGGAAAAAATAGAGTAAGGCTAAGAAGATGAGAGTTTGGAAGATTAGCAATTATAAATAGCATAGTCAAGGTAGGCTTCACAGGAATGACATTTAAAGGAAGACTTGAAGCTGGTGGGGGAGGGAGCACTGTGGCTCTCTAGGCAAAGGATAGTCTAGGCAGAGGGACTAGCAAGTACTATATAAGAGGCCCTGAGATAAAGGGGTTTAGAGTGTTCCAGGAACAGAGACGAAACCGGCCTGGCTGGAGCAGAGGGAGCTAGAAGTGGCAGCAAGAGATAAACTCAGAGCTGACAGAGAGCTTGACCATATAGACTGCCTTGTGCCATTTTAAGAATCTCAAGTTTTGCTAAAACTAGGAGCCACTGGAGGTTTTTGAGTAGACAATGTTATGATATGACGGGTTTTCACACAGGGTTTCTCAACCTCAGTGGTGACAGATTAATTTGGGGCCAGATTAATTCTTCACTATAGGGGCTGTCCTGTGCAATATAGAATGTTTAGCAGCATCTCTGGCCTCTGTTTACTAGAACCCAGTAGGAATTCCTTTCCGTTGTGACAACCAAAAATGTCTCCAGACATTGCCAAATGACTCCTGGGAGGCAAAATTGCCCATAGGTAGAGAACCAGTTTTAACAGGATCATTGTGGCTGCTGTGTTCAAAACCCACTAAAGCAGGTAAGGGTAGAAGATAGGAGTACAGTTAAGAGACTACTGCACTAACCCAGGCAAGGGCTGATGGTGGCTTGGACCGAAGTGGTAACAGAGGAGTTGGTGAGAAGTGGGCAGATTCTGGACATATTTTCATCCTGAAAAAACAATCCTGAGAATCCAATTGATAAACGAAATAGCAACAGCAGCCTTAACCTTTCAATTTCAACTTTTTCCAACCAAGACTTATAAGAAGGGAGGGACCGGTCAGAGACTTAGGACAAAAAGCCAGGAGGAGGCCTTGAAAAATGTGTGACCCTTTCAAAGACACACAACAGATGTCGATGACAATACATTAGACAACTATGGAAAACAGTATAGGGAAATTGTGCCAATCCCATATATTTATTCACAGATTTTATTTAACTGCTTTATTTCAAAGAGCATGTGTCTGCTCCAGAGACAGTTTTACAACAACTTTTTTAATTTAGCCTTCCTCTCCACCGGTTCTGTCCCACACCTGTTTCTAGCTTCAACGTGTGAAGCCATTTCTTCCCACGTACCACACTTTTCTTTACATATGCCAGCTAGCTACCGAGGACATTCACCCTTGCAAGTAATTTTTTGCCGACTCTGAAAAGGAACAGGCCCAGATCTT
The DNA here is from genome assembly GCF_000151845.1 of Pteropus vampyrus. Lineage (NCBI taxonomy): Eukaryota > Metazoa > Chordata > Mammalia > Chiroptera > Pteropodidae > Pteropus > Pteropus vampyrus. The sequence goes on along the minus strand of NW_011888822.1, from coordinate 9,628,027 downwards.
TCAACATGAGTTTCATGGCATTCGGTTGGGTTATTCCAGATGGTATTTTCCTCACTCTCTCAAACTCATTTAATGTTATGTATCAGCTACCATCAAAAATGTTCCAAACAGTCCAGTTAATTCATTTCTTTCAGGACTACACACACACACACTACCTCCCTCATTCTGGCCATGTAAGCATTTGCTTATAGAAGCAAAAGCAGAGACTGCTCGGTAAAACACTGGTCCCTTCAGCTGAGTGCAGATAAAGCCCCAGTGAGTATAACCAACAATACCCTTTGCACAATATTACTCAAAACCCCCAACCCCCAACACACACAATCTATGCTCATGCACAAAACAGCCATTATGAAAAGAATTCACCAACTAAAGGCTGGTTTTATTCGTCTAACTGCAGAGTAGTTTTCCTTCCAATCTCCGTTAGCATCCGCAAAGAGGCTGCTTCAGCAACCAGGGCATTGAGTGTACTGTTCACAGATTTTCTTCTCTAACTTGGGTTCACAGTTTTGACACAGCCCTAAGAGAAATAGGCACTGCTTTCCACTACAAGCCAAGTGCAAGTCCCCTACACGCCAGAGCAAAGATTACACCCCCTCACTGATGATTCAGTTCCCCTTCTTCATTCACCCTGATTTCTGGACCTTCTGCCAGCCAGGCCCATTGACCCAGGCCCTACTCACAGTGAGGGGCAGGCAAGGGAGGTTTGAGGTGGGTGCAGAAGCAGTTCGGAACCTTTCATTCATATAGCCTTATCTCACAACTGAGAGGAGTGGAAATAAACCCTCTCTATTCTCACAGCTTCAAGTGACCATCTCCCTCTTAGTAAATACTGGATATGTCCGAAGTGGTAACAGGACTGACCGAAAAAGATATCCAACCCATTCCACAGGTAAGTGGGAATGGTGGTCGAATAGGAAGTGGGCACCAGAGGTGGTAGGGCGCCAGACCAGCGGGTGTCTTCTCTCCTTTCCTAAAAACTTTTTTACGTCCCTAGCTAATTAAATACGTGTCGCTGCCAAGCAGGGCACACACCCAATACTCTGCAGGACCAAGGCTTTTTCCCTTCCAGGGAAGGCCAGAATTTGAATGGGACTCTATTGCCCACCGGGGTTTAACCCGGACGCTGAGACACGCCTATCAGCTGCTCCCACCCCCTCCCGCGCTCAGGCGCAGCGGTCCGGAAGGTGAGAGGCAAGGCTCAGAGAAACCTCACCTGCACGCAGCCAAGGGCGGGTTTTCCCAGAGGGACCGAATTCCTAAGAGGCGACAACAAACTAGCTAATTGCTTCCCTCCAACGTCGCGCTTCGACCCACCACAAGCTCTCCTTCCCTCTCGGAGTCAGCTAGCTGGGATCTTCAGAAAAGGGGTTCGCTGGAAACAGTTTTCCCCCTTCCCATCCGGCCACTCGCGCGGCCCCGCATTCTTTCTCCCTCGCCTCGGCGCCCGGTCCCTCCCCAGCCCCCCACCTGGTCTCAGCAGCTGGTATCCCCAGCCGAGGGTCCCCTCTCCTGGGCGGGCCACCCGGGGCTTCCCGCCGCGCCCCCGAAGTGCGCTTATGAGGAGCCTCGCCAAGGCGCACCGGCCGAACAGGCACAGACCCCAACTGCAAGGGGCAGTTCGCCCTCTGCCCCGGGGCAAGGGCACGGGGTCCTTGTCCCAGAGCCCGGGCAACCTGCTTTCTGCACCCTAGGGTGGGAGGCACGGGGTCCCCTGGCCGGCCGCCGAGCCTCCATCCAGCTGTCACCACTCACCTGCTCTTCAGGGGTTGACTTTTGAGTTCGTAATAGGTTTTGGGCTCTTCATGAAACTCCTCCCCGACTTCGAAATCCGGCACGATTCCCGATTCCGACTGCATGGCTCCCGCTTCCCGTCCTCCCACTGCTCGAAATTGAGAACGCAGCCTGGGGACGGAGAGGAGGTGGCGGGGCCTGGGTCCCGCGAGCGTGCGCCCCCACTCAGTGCCCAGCTCAGCCCGCTGGCCCGCGCGCGGCCGCCCGCCCCGGCGCCGGGAGTTTACACTCGCACCCGGCGGGAGGGGTGGAGAACGAAATGCTCCCTGGGATCTGTAGTTCCTCCGGCGGAGGCATTCCTGGCTCGCCAGAGTAACAGTTCCCATGAAAACTACAGCTCCCAGAAGGCCAGGCGGGTGCAGAGGCAACGTGGTGGACACCGCTAGTGCAACTCCTGTTTGGATTCATTGTCAATGTCAGCAGCTCCTCTCCCTCCTCCCCACTTGCCTCAAGGATACAGACTTAGCTATTTAATATTAATAAGAACGGACTCAGCCCTGTTCTCCTACTGTTATACTCCTCCCAGCTCAGACATTTGGGAGGAGAAGCAAAGTCCTCATTTTAAAAATAAATAAATAAGTAGTGAAGGGTTTTCGCACTAGAGAGTTTTTAGCCTTCAAGCCTGCCTTAAAATAAAAGGACTTCCTATCAGCCTGCAAGCTTCCCAGACCTGCTGCGACAAATCAACGTGTCCTCGGATTGAAACAGAGTGAAGGAACTTCCTTACACTTTGTAATGAAAACATTGTAGAAAGTGTTCTTGTGTGTTCCTTTTCTATAATTCAGTCTGAGCTTTTGGAATACCATTCATCAAGGTGAGAGGCTCTTTCTCCTTTATCCAATTAGCCATTTCTAATCTAAAGCAGCCCTTGGAAGTTTCTGTTAGTTTAAAAAGACACAAAGTAACAAAACAGCGTAGTCACTGTCTGTTTTTAATTTCTCAGTTGGCTGAGAGTTCAAACGAGATTGTCCTAACATTTCAGGAGTGAAATTGTGGAGCAATAAACTGTACAAGTGTCAACCCCCAAGCCTGAGCTTCCCGGCACTCACTTAAGTAACAGAATAACAGGCTCAGTTATGGCTCATTTTTGATTTCAATCATTCCCCATATTCCTTCTTTTAAAAGTGTCCTGAGGCACTGGGAGGCAGTAGAGAGTTAAAGGGTCGCTTTTAAAGTCGTAAAACCCAGAGTTGAAATCCTGAGTCCTTCTCTAAAGTGCTGTGTAATCTTGGGTATGTCACTTGATTTCTAGAAACCTCAACTTCTTCGTCTCTAAAAGAGCAGATTGGCAAACTTGTTTTAGAAGATGTTTATGGTCAAATACAGGAGGAAGTGATTTGTGACCTATAAAAGTGCTGCTCAGTGGTCATTCTTTTGTTTATTAGATCTTGAAGATACTCCTTTCAGACTAACATTTCATCTGTGAGTTTGTCCTTTCAGACTAGATAAACTAAATGATCATCCTAGAAGAAAACTCTAAGGAGGCTAGACTAATGAGTAGGCATTTCCTAGGAGCTGTCCATTTTGCCTTAAGATGAAATATTTTAATTTCACATCAGAAAAGATCTTAAGTAGGATGGGTCGGTTTTAGAGTTGAGGATCTCAAGGAGATTTGGGGGGAAATGCAGGAGGTAGACTGTGTTATAGTAGCAGTTGCCAAAATCCCACAATAAAATTTACTCCCCAAAATACTACTTTTAGGTCCTTCACTATACCATTAAAATATGGCAAAATATCTGAGCAATCCTAAGGAAACTGGGCTTTTTGTGCTCGTGAATGTGGGGTCCCAGATTCCATAATAGATGGATTGTTAGAAATTAGATGTTAAAAGTGTAAAGATGTTTTATTCTCTGCCAGAACGAAGAAGAAAGTTAAAACACAAAGAGAACATTCAGCCTAGACTCCTAGTCTCATCTTGATTCTCAACTTTTGGTGATTGAAATGTAGGAGAAAGGATTGATTTTCTTAATGACTTGGGAATATTACAGACATTTAAGGAGTGAAGATCAGAGATGCTATTCATTTTGTATAGTGACAAACTTTGTTGTTCAAATATCAGTGGTTCCCATGCTGTGAAACATTGGAGCCTTCTTAATCTTTTGGTTCAATAGGAGCTTTTTAATCAAAGGAAAGCTATGGACTCTCTCCCCAGAAAATATAGATGTAAATAAGATTCTGTGCATAATCTGTTGACCCTTTGAAGTCTATCAGTGACTTCATTTTAGAAACACAGTTTATAACCCGTTAGAACTATAATGAAACAATCATTGTGTCATTTGTTATATCAAACAGAGACCTTCTAGACCTAAGGGACCAAACCTGACAAGGGGAAAAAAAAATGTCAAAAAAAGCTAAGACTCCTGAAGTTGCCTCCAACTTAGTGCACCTTGCAGAGAGATACCTAGGGTGCAGAGCTCTGAGCTGAGATTGCCCTGAAGTACACACAGATAGCTGCTATTTTTTCCCCTACATCTTTTCTTCTGGTCTCATTTTACTGTTGGTTTAGAGGAAATTCTCTTCCATTACATATACCCAGGTTATTGATTACACTGCCATCTGCTACGCAATGGGAATGAATGTATGACCTTATCCTGACCAATCAGTGGGCATCACTTTCTCAGCCACAGTGATTTCTTTAGAGATGGACACAGGACCCTAAAATAACTAGAAATCCTCCTTCGAACTTTTCTGCTAGGGCAACTGGGGAAGACTGTCTGATTTTGGAAGCATGGTGCTGGATGGAAGAAAACTTAGAGCTAATTACTCACAGCCACATAGAAGGCTGATCAAAAATGATAGATAATAAGATCAACAATCAGAGAGATGATATTCTTAGATTTTCCAGATATGTGAACCAATTTCTTTTTTTTTTTTTTTTTTTTTTTTGCTGGAACTATTTTGGTTTAGGCTTTCGTCACTTAACAACTAAAAGAGCTTTGAGTAATCGCCCTAAAAATCTTTCATTTTTTTAGGTGGAAAATTTTCTATGGATGGCCATACCGTTAACCCCCATAATGAAAAGTTGGCCACCTGATATATTTCTCCTATAATTCTTCTTCATTAATGAATTAACCTTAGGAGTAGGTACAACTTTTTTAAAAAGGTGATTTAAAGTCAACATCTCCATACATTTCGAAGAAGGACTGTGCCTATTAAAAGCACAAAAGCAATGACCAGAGATCACAATTATGGTCACTAATAATATGACTATATTTATGAACTATTTTACCTTTTTGCAAATACTTATCACATGCACCTCTTATTTGAGCTCATAAAAGTCCATAAAGGAGAGATAGACAACAGTTTCCATTATAATATGAATGAACATGAACTAGTTATGAATATGGCATTGTGTTTGATACCTACACTACAAGAATTAATTTTACTTTCTCCCTGCTCTCAAGAGATTCCCAGTCCAGGAGTTGAGTCAAAGCTTATAATACATTGAGAAACTGCACATAAGGCAGCAAGAGCTAAGCAGCAGATAATTGGTGTAGGATTTGTACTTTCATATCCATTTAGCTCAACAACTATTTATGAAGCCAGCCACATTATGTACTAGATATGGGGGAAATAGCAGTGCTAAGCCATATATGGTCCGTTCACTCAGGGCATGGGCCCGGCCTTTTTAGGAATAGGAATAAAAATTATTTCATAGGTAAATAGAGTGATAGGTAAATGGTGTAAGTGTCTGAGAAAGGAGCAACCACTGAGAGAAGGAATGGCGATGAGGTGAAGATTTCTTGGAGGAAACGTGATTGAGCTAGACCTAAAAAAAAGAAAAAAGAAAAATCCAGAGTATAAAATATAAGAATTAAATTTAATTGGGCCACTAGATCTAATCACCAATTTATAGGGATAAAAAAGAGAGGAACACGAAAATAGCATTACAAGGATTCATTTAGACAAACCCAGAAATTGAGAAATTCTACAAGACATTGAGAAATTCTTCAAAAAATAAATAGCATGAAATAAAGGGGAAGGAGGAATTGCTATAGATTTTTAAAGATTTAAGAGACACATTAGATTATGTAAATTATATCTTAATTTAAAAATAAGCTGGAAACAAAAGGGATAGCACTCAAATACATTACGTAGACTTTATCTGGAGCCTGGTTTGAACAAAACAATTGTCAAAACATTTTGAAGAAAACTGAAAGTGTATGAACATGAACTGGAATTGGATGATATTGAAGAATTATTGGTTATTTTATTAAATGTGATAGTAGTATTGTGTTTATCTTATTTTTTTGAAGTTTTTATCTGTTAGAGTAAAATGTCGAAACTGGATAATGTGTTATGGAAGTTTCTACTCACTCTTTCTAATTTTGTGTACGTTTGAAAATTTCCATGATAAAAAAATAAGACTGAAAAATGAGAGAAAAAGAGAAACAACTGTCATAATGCTTTTTTAAATGAGATATACTTTCTGATAAAATTAGATTTAAAAAAAGCCATCTCATTAAAAAAAAGAGAAAATGGACAAGGGGAAGACATTGACGCAGGATTGCATGTGGTATGTTCAAGGAATGAGGTAACAGAAACTGACTATGGTTGATTTAAGCAGAAAGGAATTTACTGAAAGTGTACCAAGTAGCTTTCAAACCCTCAGGAAGGGCAACAGAACCTGGCATAGAAGCTGTACAACTAGGACCAACTCCAAAATCTACGCCATAGAACTGAGCTAGTGAAGACACCCACCAGGGCCACCACCGTGTCAATAAACATCACAGTTTGCACTATCGACATGACAGGACACAGGATGCCATTGAAATACTGGATATAGCCACAACCACTCATCACCAGAATGGATCAGACAAAGTTCCAACTACTTCACTTACTTATCATCCAGTTCAAAGTCAAGGCTCAATTCAATTGGTTTTGTGCCCAAACTCTAACTACCCAAAGCCACTTGATACTTTTTTCCCTCAGTACTTCAGAGACTTAAAATTAAGAAAATAAATAAACCTATTTTGTAGGTTCCCTGATAGCAATAAATTCAGGTATGTATAGCAAAACCCATAAAGCTTCCCCACCCCCTCTTTTAAACATAATCAATTTCAACTTTTGTATTCGAAATATATTCTAATAAGCACAGGACTGAATATTAATGAGACTGTTTAATTACTGTACAAAAAGGTGAGACAGGCCCAGGTGAAGGTCAATGTAAATAACAGAAAAATGCTAAGGGAAAGAGATGATGGGGGGAGGGGCAGGAAGTGGTCCACAGGCAAGTTTTCTGCACCATCCTCCCAGTGTATGTTCTTCCTACATATGCTGAGGTGTGGAATACATGCTACACATGGGCCTGCCCAAAAAAAAAAAAAAAGTCTAAGCTACACAAAGTTCAGACATGAAACCTGTCAAGTGGAAAGGTAATTAATTTTCAAGGCATACATCTGCTTAATGGCTTTGTAGGACTTTTTAACAGTTTGAATAGTGAATTTCTTTGAGAATCTGATGAAAGTTCTATACTTTCTTGCCAGAAAAATGGAGAATATTCAAAATGTTGTTCACAACTTTAAAAGTGCCATGGACCACTCTGTGGTCATCCACTGTTCCTCCAGGAGTCTGTGCATCCTGGTCTTCCAAATATATTGTTCTTACAAATGCTATATAATGTAGCTATCTGGAGCCACTGGAGAGGCACAGGGGATAGGGAAGTGTACTATATTGTGTAGACCAGAGAGGAAAGTGGTGTGGCCTTCTCAAAGTGTTGTCCGTGAACCATGTCTGTCAAAATTATTTGGGGTGTCAATTAAAATGTAGACTTTCAAGCCCAGAACCAGAACAACTAAATCAGAATCTCAAAGGGGTGGAGAATGACAATCGGCATTTTTAGCAAGATCCCCAGCTCATTCTTAGGTATGTGGAAATTTTAGAACCACTGCGTTAAGGGATGACATAAAGCCAGGTGGAAAGAATGCGCAACAAAAAGAAGGGTACAAAATGAAGCTAGAAGATAGGTAAAAAGAGAACGATTACTAAATAATCCAATCCAAAATTTGTAAAGTTTGAATATGAATGGCAACAAAAATGGATTAAGAAAGGATTGGTTGAGATCTGGAGTATGATTTAAGTGGCTTTAGGAATGGAAATATGATGGGTCTCGAGAATAGCTGATTGCGATGGAGCAATTGAAGATCACCAGGGTTAGGAACTGAGCAGTGGTTTAGGGATGGTTTTATCTTGTTAAAAGCTGTTAAAGAAAACAATTATTCTGCCACTTGTTAAATAACAGTAAAGCCAACTTTATTCAGAGGGACTATTGCAATATGTTAGGAACTATTGAAATGGGATTTTGCAGTAAAGGAAAGAGATTGGGCTCAACTCCAAATACAACAGAGAAAAGTTGGAGATTTGTAGCCAAAGGTAGAATGGAGGAGGCAAGTGGGAGGTGGTCAGTGGGTAGAAAATTGCTAAAAGAGTAGTATAATTTTTTTGCTAAATTGACCCAGCAGGATTCTAACAGAAGGCAAACCATGGTAATCAAATATTACCTGGGGATGTGGGAATGGTGTGGGGTGAGAAAAGTGATCAGATTTCAAGAGCTGGGGGTGTTGGCTGAACAGACTTGACAAGATTTTTGTTAAAATTGGTCAATGCAAATGGAAATCCAAAAGTCAAGTCCTGATTGAGAAGAGAATGCAGAAGAGGCTGACAAAAGTTTGGTCAAGGATAGACTCAAAGCAACAAAGTGCCTTTTGTAGCTCATGAACCCTAAAACCAGGCCAATGGCAAATGGTGGCTGGCCACTCACACCTACCAAGGCAAAGGAGAAAGAGTATTTTGACCCTAGTGTGAACTTTGTAACTCCAAACCCAATGCAGAGCGGTCAAAGAAAGTCATGCTTTTCATTCTCATTCCAAGGTGTCTGAGGTCATAAGAATTGGAATAAGAAGAAGTACACAAAACATTCCATAAAATGATAAAGCAAAAAGGAAGGAATACAGACTCCAAAGTGGGCATTCCCACTTGTCTGTCTTCCTCTAAACTACTACCAAAATGAGGTTACTGGCTTTTATGTAAAATATTTACAATAGATTCATCTTCTTATTAGAAAAGTAATAATATTTATTATTTAAAAATTAAAAATGCAGATAGGTAAAAATAAAAATTTAAACATCCATAATACCACTATCCAGAGATATCTATACCTGGGTATAAGCGTGTATATACATATGGAGAGAGAGAGAAAGAGAGAGAGAGAGAAATAGTCAAAAAGAGATCATGTACCACTCTGCCACCTACTTTTCCCTCTCATGTATCATGAATAGCTTTCCTTGTCTACCACATTATTTTAATATTTCTAAAATATCTCCATTATATAAATTTACTAAAATTTATTTTTCTAATCTCTGTATTGTTGGGCCTTTAGATTTTTTCAATTTTTCACTATTATATATAGGTAAAGATAATTTCACTACTATCTTAGCAGCTAAAACTTTGCTCCCATCCAGAATAATTGCCTTGAAATTGAATTGCTAGGCCAAAAAAGTAGAAATGTTTTTAAAATTTTGCCTAGAGGAATATTTCTAGAACACAATTCTTATCTTCTCTGTTCCCTATTTTAAACTATTTCAAAATTTTCATTGCTACAGGAAAAAGATCCAGCTCTTTAACATTGGCTACCCACTTCTTCATGTCCTGGATCCCCCTACCCATCTCAAACTCCTCTCAAATTACTGCCTGACTTCCATTTTAAGCAGTTCTAGTTACTCCAAACTATTGGAAGCTCTTGGGTTATGCCAGACTGTGTCTCTCTTTCTGGAGTGCCTTTCTCTACCTCTTTTGTCCAACACATTGCTTTAGCTTTTAAGAATTAGCTCAAGTATTACATTCTCCAAGAAGCCTTGTTCTACTCAGCCAACTTTCGCCAGGTCTCCAGATTGGTTTAGGGACCCCATCCCTAGTCCCAGACTGTGAATCCTTGAGGGCTGGGACCATGCCCACAATATATATTCAACATCTGAATTAGCCATTCAGTAAAAGAAAATATGTGTTCTCACAAACTCACACTGTTCCTTTTTGTAATGATAGCAATAATAATACAAATGAAAATGGGATCTTGACTAGGTTTTCCGCAGAGTCCATTTGCACATCAGGCAAACATTGATTGAACAGAATAACTTCATCGCTAGGGCTCTATCTTAGTTTGAATTGATTTATCAGAGTAGAATTTAGCCTGTGTCCCACTGGCATCGCTGATAAGGAGGCTAAGATCTCTTCATTAGAACAGGCAGGCACATTCAGACTTGCTAGTGGGTGATGTGGAGAAATATAAGGCTGGAAAATAACTGAATGATTTATATTTAGCACTTATTACAGGAACTAAAATCAGAAACCCAAATAAGCCAAGATGGGTGCACATTTCCTGTCACAGAGGCTATAGGGGTAAACCTCAAGGGATTTGATGTTCCCATCCACATTAACACACACACAAAAAATTATCACAAAGTTTTAAGACTCATTTGACACTGTTGAGACCAAATTTACCATTAGTATTTTAATAATCCAAATATCTTGAATAAGAAAAAAATGATAAGGTTTTGGAAAGACCTTTATTTCTCTTTACTGTTAACATAGTTATCCTGAGTTATACTAGTCCTTTATATCACATCGAATAGTCACTGGACTTCTCGTCCAGTCACTGCCTCTCAAATAGAGACTAGAAAGAAAATGGGGTGGAGGTATACACTCTCTCCTGGGATATACAATCATGTGCCACAAACTTTTCAGTCAGCAAGGGACCACATATCTGACAGTGGTTCCATAAGATTATAATGGAGCTGAAAAATTCCTATTACCTAGTGACGTCATAGCCACAGTAAGGTCATACACAGCACACAATTGATTACTCGTATGTTTGTGGTGATGCTACTGTAGACAGTCCGATTGTTCTGCTTATCCTACTAAAATACAATATATAGTAAGCTACACCATCTAAGTTTGTGTAAACACATTCTATGATGTTCGAACAACGACAAAATTGCCTAATGACGCATTTCTCGGAACAGAACCCCTGTTGTTAAGCTGCATTGTACAGTATTTTTCTCTGACAATTAAACCAAAGCAAACATGTTGGCTGCTGCAGACTCAGAAAGTCATGTTTTCTTAACGTTTAAGCTGCTCAATCAAGCAGGAATCTTTGAGTACCTTCAATCCACAGCCAGCTGGACAGCTCAGCTCCTTGCACTCTGTCACTGTTTCAGTAGGACACAGAGATTAACCAAGAAATGAGGACTGCAAATCAGTTACTTTGTGAAAAATTAAGAATAAAAATTTTATTTCTCGGAATCTACACTAGCAAAATACTACCACAAAGTGTGAAGATGTATATACAGGAATTTTTATTGCAGTATTTTTCATTATTTTGAAAAACCGTATCCATGGCACTGGGATGTAGATAAATTATGATATCTTTAAAGTTGAATTCTATGCAAGTGTTAGAAACAGTGAGACTGAGGTCTATAAGTGGACATAGAAAAAGGTACACAACACATGTTACATAAAATAGCACACTGTAAATAATGTACTGTATGCAAATTCTATTTTCATTTAAGAAACAAACTTTCTGTGTGTGTATAATGGTGTATAGATATTAAACCATTAACAACTATTATTAGGACTGAAGGAGGAATTATAAAGAAATTTTATTTTCAAAAATCACACATTCTTGTAATATTTTAGTCTGTTACTATATATGCATATGACTTTTTAAAGCAAAGGGAAAACAGTAATTATTAAATTTGCTATTTAGGTCAGTGATTAATAATGGTGATGATTATGATGAGAAAAAGTGACAAATTATAGATTTAACCCTTAGGATTCTCTTTAGCGAATGATATAGGACAGTCTTTTATCCACTCTTCCCAATTATTTCTACCACTGATCAAAAAGCCACAAAAACCAGACAGCATAAAAAAGCTGAGCATAATTGACTAAGCATATATTTCTTTTATCACTCTTTATTACTCTTTTTTAAAATTTTCATGAATAATATGTGTTCATTTTAGTAGATTTGAAAAAATACTACGATAAACAAAAAATTTTAAAA
>NW_011888822.1:9605787-9616029 GCF_000151845.1 Pteropus vampyrus | reverse complement strand
TAACAGATTTTTTTTACATAATATATTTTGAACAGTTTTTCATGTTAAAAACATATTCATTATAATGATTAAGACTATACAGTATTCTATTATATCGAGAGTACATAGAGTACTTATAAACCACTCCTGGGTTTATAGATAAATTTTACTGGGTTTGCAAATACTCAAAACATTTATAAGAAATTGTGTGCAAAATATATGTACATCTTTCTAGAAAGGGAGTCCATATGTCTCCCCAGGTTTTCTGAAGATTAAATAATAATTAAAGGAAAAAAATTGAGTCACTGGATGATACAGCTGTGGACAAGATGGTGTGACTTATCTAACTAATACCTTCTAGATCATTTAGTTTGTTTCCAGTTCTATTATAAAAGTGCCACAAGTAAAATTTAGGAGTTTTCAATTTTGCTGTTCAGAAAAATATGAAAGGCATGAAGTACCACAATATCACTGTGTCTCCACATGTTGAAAAATAAGGGAATGTGTAGTTCAACCATTTATCCAGAAAGCGTTCTCTTAGAGACAATAAAGAAGAGATTAGAACCTCTCAAACATTGAAACTCCACCAGCTTATACAAAGCTTGTCACTGGCTGCTAAGCCTAAGACACTGATAGGCAGAACAAAAGCAGAAAATTGAGAAATTCATAATAGAAAATAAGAGAGAGAAGGACAGGGACAGGATGAAGAAAAAGGAGGAAATTACTGCAGTGAACATCCATTTTTTGATTGAGTCAGCCTTCCTTCCTTCTTTTCTTCTTTTCCTTAGAGCATATCCCTTGGCCTTTAGGGAACTACCCAATATCCATCGCAGGTGGTATTTGTAAGACTGTCAATCGGCAGTATCCAGCTCCCTCTGGTCAGAGGAATAGACGCTGAGTCAAGCTAGACCAATAAGCTTCTCTTTCCCAGAAAGCCAAATCTCCTACAGAGAAACCCTAGGAGTAAAGGCTGTTGGAACCAAGTCATCCAATAGCAGCACCCTACAAAATTGACCCATGAGTTCCTGCTACAGAGATCTCTCAATGACCCCTGGTTCATGCCCATCACCAGATATGTTTGTTCAACTCTTCCTGCTGGTCTCTGGGCTACACAATATTGTTCCAATTCATTCCTTCTTCTTGCTTCAGTGAGTGAGCACTGTCTGTTTGCAACAAAAACACAAATATAGTATAGTTAGAATTAGACCCATAGATACAGTGATTTTTGTTGTTGTTAAGAAGAAAACACAAACACACACAGGCCCAATAATGCCAAGATATCTGGCTAAGGTCTCACAACTATTAGTGACAGAGGCAGGATCAGATGCAGATCTCTCAGCAAAATATAAAATTCTTGAGGAAAGAGATAGTGTCTTGTTTAGCAATAGAACAGTGAGAGGCACAAGTAAGATTTTCAACATATGATTGTTGTTAATGTTTTGTTGTCGTTGTTGTTTCTTGGTTCAAAAACAAGGGAAAGTATCCAAGTTATACTGTTGAATAAAAAAGCAAGTTGCACACTACGAGATATTGTGTTACCTTATTTTTATAATTTTAAAATGTATTGTAATATTTATAATTACACTGTATAAAAAATGATCTGGAATTATGTTCTCCACCTTACCTGTTTAGAGTGATTATGTCTGGCAGGAGAAAAGATCTGGGCAAAATTTTTAATGTTTCAGTGTTACTTGAATTTTTTGCAGCTTAAATGTATCATTCTCATGATTATAAAATAATTACTTAAGGAAAAGGAAGGAGGGGGAAAAAGAGAGAAAATAAAGATATAAAGATAAGAAAAAAGGGAGTAAAAAGAAATGAACAGAAAGGGAAGAGGAGACAAAAAGGCAGTTGACACTTCCTGGTGGCACTCTGCTATGGATTCCTCACTTCAGTGTTCATCAGGACTGTTCACCAATATCTCATTTTCCTTCTTCCAGGTACATGATAAGATTGAACTGCCCATACTCTGGAAGGTAGACCTGGCTATGTATCTTGCTTTGGCCAACAAAATGTGAATGGAAGCAATTCATATCACATCTAGGCAGAAGCCTTTAAGCGTCAATGCTTGATTTGTCACATTCTCTTCCCCTGTCTGTAACAATTGCTGATGGTGGAGACTCCTATGGCCTGGGTCCCTGAGTGAGGATGACAGAAACATAGCCCCCCACCAACACATGATGGACATGGAACATAAGTAAACCACTAAGATTTAGAAGTATTTATTTTTTATAACCTCAGCATACCAAATCTATTGTGGGGTATACCTACCCCAGGCCTGAAGAATATATCATTGTCTCATAAGATATCTGTTATATACTGAATGTTTGTCTCCACCCTCCAAATTCATAAGTTGATGCCCTAACCCTAGGGGATGTATATTTGGAGATGAGGCCTTTGGGAGATAATCAGGTTTAGATGAGGTCATAAGGGTCAGAGCCTCATGATGGAATTTGTGCCCCTATAAGAAGAGGCACCAGACAGCTCTCTCTCCATCTCTCCCCACCATGTGAGGACACAGTGAGAAGAGGCCCTCGCAAGCCAGGAAGAGGGTCCTCATCAGATCCCATCTATGCTGGCACCCTGATCTTGCACTTCCCATTCTCCAGAACTGTGAGAAATAAATTCCTACTGTTTAAGCCACCAGTCTTCGGTATTTTCCTGCACAGCTTGTGCTGACTAAGACAATCTCCTACAGAAAGTCAGCACTGTGTCAATGTTATTCAAAGAGCCCAGGCCTAGCATTGTTCATGCTAGTCTCTCTCACCTCATGCACCCTTATAACCCTCACTTCATTTTGTTGAGCCTGTACAATTTTATTAGAAGTTATCTGAATATCTCATGGTGCTACACTATATTTTCCACTCTCTTTTGCATGCAACCAAGCCTTTTTCTCTCTGAGAAGGCTTCTTGCTTTATCCCATTCACTTACATATGACTCTAACCTAGATCTCCTTCTTAAGGGGTGTGGTCCCACCCAGGGCTTATCCTTTTGCATATTATTTTTGGTTTTGTTTGGTTGGTAGGTTTGGGTGGGTTTTTTTGGTTTTTGGTTTTTTTTTTTTTTAGTTTTTTTAATTTTTTAAAGTTGTAGGATAATTATATTTACAGAAAAGTTGCAGAGATAATACCGAGGATTTCCATATCCCATTTACCCAGTTTCCTTTTAAGATAACATAGCCATGATACATTTGTCAAAACTAAGGACTTAACATTGGTACGATACTATTAATTAAACCATAGACTATTCATGTTTCACCAGTTTTCCTACTAAGGTCCTTTTTCTGTTCCAGAATCTAATCCAGGATACCGCATTGTATTTATTACTTATTCATCGAGTATCTTTAATCTCCTAGTATGTGAGAGTATCTTAGTCTTTTTTTTTTTTTAATGACCTTAAATCTCTGAGGAGTACTGGTCAGATATTTTGTGAAATGTCCCTAAATTTTGATTTGTCTGCTGTTTTCTCAGAGCTAGTCTGGGATTGGATTTGGGGAAAGAAAACCTCAAGGTGAGATAACCGTCTCACCACATCATATCAGGAGTATATAATATCTACATGATTATCACTGGTGATGTTAACTTTTGTTGTTTGGTTGAGCTGGTTTTGCCATATCTCTCCATTGCATAATTACTATTTTTTCCTCTCTGTATTTTTTCCTTTGGAAGAGTTACTAAATTCAGCACACACTCAAAGGAAAATTAAACACCATCTTGAGTTCTCTCTCTCTCTCTCTCTCTCTCTCTCTGTCCCCCTCTCCCTCTCATTATTCCCCAACTCCTTCCCCCTCCCCCTTCCCCTACTCCCTTCCACCCCCTCAGGGGAAAGTCTACTGTCAGGTCATGTAAACAACCCAGTGGAGAGGGTCATATGGCAAGGAACAGAATTCTCCTGTCAACAACCCCATGAGTGAGTTTAAAAGCGCATTTTCTAGCTCCAGCCAATATCTTAACTGCACACTCATGAGAGACCCCAAGCCAGTCCCAGATTCCTGATCCTCAGAAACTGTGTGAGCTAATAAGTGTTAATCATTTTAAGCTACTACATTTCAGACAATTTTTGGTTCAGTAATTAATTTTGGTTCGGTAATTTTGGTTCGGTAATTAATTCATCAGGCAATATTTCATCTCTTTTTCTTTGGCTTTTCTCTCCATATCCACTCTGTTCTTTCCTCTCTTCACATGTAATTCCTCTTGAACTTCAAGCTCTTGGTGGAAATGGTTATTTATACCCTCCCAGGTAACGTTTCTTTGGTTTGAGGGACCAGATTACCCTGAATAGCAGTCACCCAATTGCAAATTCTAGGGAAAGAGAAACTGATTGGCCCTGATGGGTGCACTCTGGTCCAATTAATGAGGATGAAGTCAAGTTGTGTAAACATGGCTACCTAAGGTCTGATCCTCTGTGTGTATGGAGAAGGGCAGTTCTCTAGGGAAGAGGTAGAATTCTCTGAGGAAGAGGTGGGGCCTGGCAGACACCCCATTAGTATCCAACTTTACATGCCCGATACACTCAAAGGAGTGAAAGATGAGGCATGAGTTTCCTGATGGACCCCATATTCAGTAACTGATGGTGAAATGATAAGTCTAAAGAGTTGTGAGACCTCTTCAAGGTCTCCCAAAACAAGCTACGCCTTCATCCATATGGCTGAATCGATTCCACCTATAAATGGCAGATAGAATATTTTTTACGAATAAGTAGTGACCTCAGAGACAAATGTGTGAACTGCAGCAAGTTGTGTTACAAACAACAGAATTCACAGCTGTGTAATCCCAGTGACCATAGCCATCCAGGGATATTTTCAGCCCAAGATCTAGTAAGTCTTTATTTTATTTGTCAGTAAGGTGATAGCTCTTAGGAGGATTGGTTTAAAAATAAATGCACCATGGGTGAACTCTTCCAGATGAAGCATGAACCAAAGAACAAGTGTCAGGATGAGTTAATACTAAGCTTGGAAGGAGTCTCTCTAGGGCTTCCACATGTTGATGAAGCCTAGCACACTTGGTGTTCAGCAATAGCAAGATGTTAATGGCCAGTCTTGTTGAAATCTACCTCTCTGCTATGAAGTAATGGAAATGGCAAAATCTGTGTCACACAGTATTACTCTACAAGTGGATACAAATTCTGACACTGCATAAATGAACTAAAATTACCTTTTACAAGGTTAAGAACTGCCTCAGATTTTCAATAGCTTTGATATTTTAATAGAAATGTAATTAAAACACACACATATCAGAGTGACTAAGGAGGTAACAAAGCAATATATAAAATATTATCCAAAATTCAGAATTCATCACCAACATAGGTCTGTGCAAACATTTATTTCGATGCTATTTAAAATATCCTTGAGATTAAGCATGCAAAATGAATCCCTTTCAAACACAAAGTTATTTAGTTCAATTCTCAGCCAACTTCCTGCTAATCATTCCCTCTAGATCTTGGAAAGAGGGCTGATCACATTGATAATCAAGATTTGCTAAAACAAAACCAAAAAAACAACAATAATAAAAAAAAAAACTTCTGAGTCATCAAGTTGTAGCTAGAAAACATTAGACACAAAGTTTATATGATTTTTAAAATATCATTTTACTTTTAAGCCTAGTCTCTTGAATTCAACTATGGAATTTCAGTGCTCCTCTTCTCATAGCTCTTATCTTTAGAGAGCGAATCAGAATCCAAATAGAAGCAATAACACATATCACAAGAATAATGATTTTAGCATTTACAGAGAAGAAACTCCCAGGAGATGCCATGGATGACACTGAGCAGATTATATGTTTGGGCACTTGCTGGTCATATGCCCTTTTGCTCTCAGCTCCTTTCCTTAGGGAACTACATTCCTCAGACCCTGTTGCCCTCTGGCTTTCAGGTGTTCTGGCCAATGGGAGGCAGTGGTGCAAGACTGAATGCAAGAGGAGGGCAGAAACTGGAGTACTTCTCCACTCTGCTTCCCAGGTAACTGACCTGACTGGATCTCCTTTGTAGTTACCTTTCAGCAAAATATCTCCTCTCTTCCTGATCTCATTTCCCTCTTGGCAGCCTATTATTATTCTAACTTCCAGCAGATGGTCCCAAATCCTGAGCTTTGGCAACCTATATCCTTTCTCTCTCCAGTCCTAGGGCTGGTACTACCTTCCCCCTACTGCTAATCTCATGTCCCATTTCATTTTTCAGCTCTTTCATTTCCTGTGTAACAATTCCCTATATTAAATTCTCTCTGTTTGAGACACCTAAAGTAATTTCAGTTTTCTTTTTGGACCCTAAATGGTACAGGAACACAAAAGCAACACACACACATTCAAAAGTCAAAAGTAACAAAAATCATATGATTAAATGAGTATATTGGATAATACAATACATGTTTACAGAAGGCAGAGGGCAGAGAGTCTTAGAAATTAAGTTTTTCTGTGGTTCATCATGATTCTCAGTGTGATCTTTCTTCCACATTTTGACCTTTCAGCTTCAGTTTCTATAAGTAATAGCCTTTTATATGAGGATTAGACAATCAAATTTGTGAGGACTTATTAAGTTATGCCATTTTTGGCATAGGATGCTGGTTAGTCTATTAACTTACGGTGTACTTGGCCCAGGCCCTGAAAGGACTGAACACATGATAATAAGAGATGATATTAATTGAGCATTAACTTTATGGTAAGGAAACTTTAATCTGTTATCTCACTTAATTTATAAAACAATCTCATAAGGTAGATGCTATTATTATTTTTATTTTTAAGATGTAGAATTTAAGGCAAAGAATTAAATATTCTCTTTCCCAAACACGGTTTGGATCTTCTGTGACGATTGCATCTTCAGTGGCTCTGTTCCTCCTAGAAGTTCCAGGGATTGAGGAAGCTAGTAGAGACTGAGAGAGTTAGGCTATGGGAAGGTCTTGCAAATCAAAGCCAGGAGGTCCATTTAAACATTCATTAGGTTCTCCACTAAGTGAATGATATTAATATAAAGCATAACCTTTGTAGTTAGTGGCAATCAATTCAGTTTAGATTTTTTATAAGAATGACCTTGGTCTTCTTCTAGAAGGATCTAAAAATTTTCTCTTGTTTAAAATGAACAGTAATAATATTGTATTCACAGTCTCCACATGAACGCTATTACCTGAAGCCCATTTATAATTCCTGTCCTTAAAAAAAAAAACTATTATTAGATTTAGAAACTGCATAATTACACCCACCCAAAGTAACCATCATTACCATCTACCTCCACCTTCACATAAAATTGAGAGAAAAACAGTTCAGGGTTATTGGGTACCCTAATCATGGCTCAATGTATTACGGTGATCTTTCCTGCATATTATGTTGAAAAGAGTAAGCAGTCAATTCTCACAAAGAGTGATGAATAAGATTGTCTTCCTATACAAATATCTGTTAAAGTTTTTTTAAATCACACTTGTTCAAAGTAAGGATGTCTAGGGTATTGAATGAGTCAGCAATAAGCAAAATTGAGCCTACAATTTACAATCACCATCACCACACACACACACACACACACAGAGGCACAAACAGACACACACAAAAAATTAATTTATGGAGGTACGTGTCTTGACTTGACTCCCCCCTGCCCCTTGTTGGAAGGCAGAAAATGCAAACCTGCACTTCTACCCAGGGATTAAGATTTGTTCTGGAGAATAAGGGATGAAATAATTTTTAAAATTCTGCCTAATGAGAACATCAGCCTCTTATCAATCCCAGCTGTGTAGAACTACAGGCAGTCCAGCAAAGCCAAGTAAGGAAAAGGAAGCCACTTGACCACCACTGACATTAGCCCTTTAGAGTCCTGCCAGCTGCTTGGAGCAAAGCATTTCTGCAGAAGGATGAAGGCCCAGGTTGAAAAATAGAAAAGCATGTTTTCAAACTAAATATATATCAAAAAACACAAGAATAAAATGCCTTTTCTCCCTTTGTAAACAGGAAGCTTTCTCAAAATGTCAGGGGGTAAATTCGAACATCCTTGATTTAGAATTTGAATGCCATTACATACCATGAGGGAGAATTTTGAGAAAAGGTAGAAGGTACATCTAAATCTGGTTTGGCTTCAAAATTCAAATTCATTTCTTAAATTTTCAAAATTCGTGGTGTTGTGAACAGAACACTACTGGAAAATCTATGCTTATCTCCAGCTCTGTAGCCTTAGGCACATTATTTGATTTCCATTTATAAAAATGAGCATGTTAATCCTTGTCTTAAAGACAGGGAAAATTATCACTCAGTATGTGTTGGTATACACCAATATAGCTGTACCAAGTGTTAAAATATTTAGATATTTATAAAGTAATATGTCTCAAAATCACTGGGAATGCTTGTTAAAATGCCTCACTTCCAGAGAGCCCATTCAATAGGTCTCTATTGAGGGGGTGCTCAGGAATCTGATCTGAGTAAGTATTGTAAATCATGATATTGTTACTTGCTGGTCTCTATTGCTATGTTTTGAAGGCCATATGCGAGATTCACTGATCGTCCTCTGTGGCTAGTACTACAGAGCCTGGCACATAGTAGAATCTCAGAAAAATACTTTAAACATTACATTCATCCTCAGGCTCACCAGTGCTCCCAGGTGAATGCAAAACAACTTTCGCTTTAGATGCCAAGGTTGACCTCCCCTTCATTTTAATGGTAAATCTCAAAATCCCCAAATTCAAGGCCCACTAGGCTACATCAATAAAATATTATACAAAAATTAATTTTCATGGTTAAATAAGTTTGGAAAATGCTCTGTACTAGAGCTATAATGCAAGCCACCTATGTAATTTAAGGTTCCAGGTAGTAATTTAAAAAGTAAAAAGAAACAGGTAAAATTAATTTGAATAATATGTTTAATCCAACATACCTAAAATATTATCATTTCAAGATGTAATCAATATAAGACATTTATTAGCGAGATGTTTTACCTTTTTTTTTCTATAGTGCATGTGTATTTTACACACCCGACATAGCTCAGACCGGGCGCTTGTCAAGGATTCAATGGCCATATGTGGCAAATGGTTACCCATTGGACAGCACAGCTCTATATGCAATATAGCTCTTTATTAGAGCTGCATAGGACACATTTGTTTATTAAAGGCTCTGAGAAATACTACTCTAAGATTCTATCCTAAGAAGACTTGTTTAACTTTCTTTATCTTAGAATTTCTCAAACCTATTTGCCCATGGAACGAACACACACACAAACACACACACACACACACACTGACTTTGTAACACCTTTTTAAATCTCATAGAATTAGTCCTCCTGAAAACATTTGTATAAAAAGCACTTTTTTTGGAATAATACAAAAGAAAATCACTACTTAGATATCAACATATGCAGTAGAATCTAGATAACATGGTGAGGGTGTGTATGTAAGAAAATGTATGCATGGTGTCTGAGAGCATGGGTGAGAGTGTGTGGGTATGAGGGTGTGTATGAGGGTATATGGGCTATGTGTGAAATTATGTGTGCATGCTGGAAATTGTCAATAAAATTTTTAAAGCAAAACTGAAATATGTTGTTTTTTTTCACCTCACAGTAGTCTCTGAAGTAAAATATTATTTGATTTCTTGATTTCTTCAGGTAAATGACATTCTTCAGATGAATACTTTAAATTTTTAAAATATGTTTTTTCTTAACTTTAAAGCTGAACCATAGAACAGGTGCCTGTGGAAAGTAAAAACCGTAGCATGATTTTCTTTCTGCTTTCGTAGCTGTGGTAAAATTAATATAGTTGAGGCTAATGGAGGAAATTTCAGGAGTTACACATTTGACAAAAATAATAATTAGGAAGCATATATTAAACTTTATAAATATTTAATGGTTAGAATAATATAATATCTTCAGGAGCTGGGTTTCTGCCACATGTTCTTTCTTATTTTTAGTGTTTAAACAAAAAACCCCAAAGCACTACTACTTCTCAGACAAATCCTGAATCATCTTCCCAAATGCCGAATGTTATTAACTCAATTGTTTTTTATTGTAACAGAGTTAGAAATATAGTCCAAACAAAACATGATGAATCAACTCTCAGGGAAGGAAAAGACTGAGTTCTCAATGTTGTGTATGTCTTTAGCTCAATAAATATGATGGGAATGTGGCAAAGCAGGTCCCCGAGATGTTTAAAGAGCTAATGGGAGGGGTGTGTCCAAGGCATATCATAAGCGTGCGTAATAAGTGTGCAGCATTTGAAGTGTTAGATTAATCATAGAGGCCAATTAGCATCTGAGTGATCAACGCTTTTAGTATTTGTCATTTGAGGACCTCTCTTTTTTTTTTTT
>NW_011888822.1:9601434-9605737 GCF_000151845.1 Pteropus vampyrus | reverse complement strand
TAATATAATATCTTCAGGAGCTGGGTTTCTGCCACATGTTCTTTCTTATTTTTAGTGTTTAAACAAAAAACCCCAAAGCACTACTACTTCTCAGACAAATCCTGAATCATCTTCCCAAATGCCGAATGTTATTAACTCAATTGTTTTTTATTGTAACAGAGTTAGAAATATAGTCCAAACAAAACATGATGAATCAACTCTCAGGGAAGGAAAAGACTGAGTTCTCAATGTTGTGTATGTCTTTAGCTCAATAAATATGATGGGAATGTGGCAAAGCAGGTCCCCGAGATGTTTAAAGAGCTAATGGGAGGGGTGTGTCCAAGGCATGTCATAAGCGTGCGTAATAAGTGTGCAGCATTTGAAGTGTTAGATTAATCATAGAGGCCAATTAGCATCTGAGTGATCAACGCTTTTAGTATTTGTCATTTGAGGACCTCTCTTTTTTTTTTTTTTAGAGAGAGTATTCCTGTCATTTTTAGTTGGTCTTCATGCCATCTTTTTGAAAGCAGAATACTTCACTATACGTGGATAAAATAGTAGATTATTTTATTGTCATTACCAGGCTAGCAGAAAGAACTGAAAGGTCCTCAAGTCTTTTTATTTCAGATTCAGAAGATGGGTTTGGAAATATGTAGAGTCATTAAATAACCAATGACAGAGTCATTTGGACTTTGCTTTAGAAATTTAATAACAAAGAAGACTCCTCTGCCAACTACTTTGATTAATCGTTAGGGTCTAGTTTTGATGGAGACCAATTCTAGTAACATGAGACTGGACTAGATAAAACATATGCTAGGACACAAATGTACAGATTAAGCCAAGTGTTTATGTTTTGATATGGTCTCATGACTCATAGTACAATGTGAATAACTTCTCTAACACAGCTTTCCTATCTGCTCAATGTATAACAAATTCATACTTCACCAAGTATTAAAGCTTAATTAGTACACGTAAATCTAACGTTGAATCAGCCTGTTTCTGTTTATTACTCAGATTTCAAATTTGGAAGCAGGGAAAGACACAATTTACTACATACTGAGTAAAAGAACAGAGAAGCTTAAGCATTTTGTAAGTACCTCAAACCAAGATGGCTGTTTATAGTTTTATGTGTTTTGACAATTGTGTCATTACTAGCCTTTAATGGGAATCACCTACAACAGATACGGTTAAATGATCAATGTTTGCCCTAAATAGAACAAATGTTGCTTTTCAACAATCTAAGCGATTAGGCCTGTGTAATTCTAAAGACATGATGACACAAATGAGTTCAAAATAGGAAGCTTTTTATGTTATCATTTGGGGAAAACGATAACTAGAGTCTAAAAATATATTATCTAACATTAGAAACAAATCTGTTTCTTTGATGGCATAGCAGATGAAGTAACTGACTTTTGGGGGCCATTTTGTATAAATGTCTCTGTTTGAAGTAAAGGGAATATAGTCAATAATATTGTAATAATCATGTATAGCACTAGTTGGGTACTAGACTAATTGGGGGGGATCACTTTGTTAATTATGTAAATGTCTAACTACTATGCTGTACACCTGAAACTAATATAAAATAATATCGAATGCCAACTCTAATTGAAAAATAAAATTTTTTAAATAAGAGCGTTGATTATTTTGTGTATGTGTGCAGGTGTTTGCAGCATACCCTGGTTGAATTTGCTTATGCTACATCTCTATCATTGATACCAGGAGGTCAAGAATACCCACTGCATAAGAATAGGTACTTAGTGGATGTTTATTAATGGTTTTCATTGGTGGTGCAGTAACTAATTATAGCTTCTAATATAATTACTGATTAAAACAGCTTTGTCTGAGCTATTGAGGAGAACAGAAATATGTTGAGTCAGTGTTCTGGAGTTTGACAAATACATAGGAGGATTCTTATCAGAGTCTTCCTAGCTTTTGATTCTGATTCCTTCCCCTCATCTCATTGCCTAAATTTAGGCTAAAAAAGTTCCTATTCTATTCTCCTTATCCAGATATGGCCAGTGTCCATCATCAGCCTGTCGTGAGGCAGATACCAACACCACAATCTGTCTGCTACTGCCTAGAGTTTGGCCTAGCCCACACTTCGTTTCTTCAATTTTCCCTTATCCACGGTCACACCTGTGATTTCAGGTCCTTTGTTATATAGGCTAGTCTGAAAAGAGCTCTCTTCATTTGCAAGGGTGGGATGTAAAGACCTTGGGAATGTGAACCACAGACCTCCAACTGCAGGGAGAATTACTGACTAAGTCCCATTTATGACCTGAAGTACATCACTGTGCTTGGGCTCAAGCCCCACTTCCCATGGGCAATGGCTGAGCTTGGCAGGGATACTGTGGCAGGTGCATTCCTGGGAGGCACAGAACTCCTCTGATGGGTGACTTTGGCTTGAGAATTCCCCAATGACCTTGCCAAAGTCTCCTTAGAACTGCCCTTAGAATTTCCTTCTCTCCTTCACTGGGGACAGATTTGCAATGAGGTCTGATGGCTCTCTCAGCTATTTCCTTTCACAGCCATTTTCTCTAATAAATTCTGAGCTAATACAGTACTTTTAATCCTTCCTTAGCATTTGTTTCTGAGCTAATACAGTACTTTTAATCCTTCCTTAGCATTTGTTTCTGAGCTAATACATGGAAGGTAGGTTTTTATACTAGGAATGGCAAATGTATACAGGGATGCCAGTCTTCTGAGGAGCTCTGAAACTGGGACAGCCCTTCAGAGTTTTCTCACTGACCTAATGGTATGGCTCTCAGAGCCTTGTGTTGGGAAAGATTCTGAAGCCACAGGGTTTTGGGCAAATGTGCTACCACTCCTCTTTTCCGTGCCCATAATGAATATTGCTAATTGATCATACCTATGTATGAAAAAGGACTGTGCTAAGTTAGCAATATCTGCCAAGAGTACAAGTGCTTATGGTAGAATGGATGCCAGGCATTTATCATTCTGTTTCAAACCTGTCAAAAGAACCTAGGTGTGAAATTGGTATATCATGATGTTTTGATTTTATAAGTATAGTCCTTTATCTGGATTCCTTTGACAAGATTTTCTAGCAGTTCTTAGAAAATTCTTGCATGTTCCATGATTCTGTGCAGGTTGATGCATGCCATCCCCATTAGTCATCCACTTTGTACTCCACATTTGCCAATATCACTACATAGTAGACCATTTTCTACCATTTCTGACACTTTCATTAAATAAGTTTTTAAAAGTTTTTATTAAATAAATTCATGCTCATGACTTTAAACATCTAACATGCACAATACTTAAAGGTTTACAATAAAAAAAGCCATTCCTTATGCCATTTTTTATATCTATCTCCCAGAAGCAACTCATCCTTAATTCTCCAGTTATCTCTTCTAGAATTTACTTCTGTATTTCTAATATTTTGCACATACAGCTATTTTTTGGCTCATCAGTTTAGGAAGGTATCCATTGGCTTCACTACATAAAAACTTAATTCATCATCATGTCCCACCATTTTCCTTTTTCTCAACACTCCAACATAGTCATATGTTTTACCTAATTAATAGTCAATGTTTACATTGTTATGATTATGCAAATATTGCTCAGCTCACTAGAATTATGCCTCCTTTTGTGTTCAAACACATATTTTTGCTGGAGTTAATAATTACTTTATTTATTTTAATTATTATTTTAATTATTATTGTTTATTTTCTTGGTTCCTAATGCCTTCTGTCCTGGAGCCCTCCTGATCCTATCTGGGTTGATTTTTCTTTTAGCTTGCTGCAAATCCACATTCCTAGGGCTGTCTCTTTGGCAACTTTTTAGATAACATCCCATATTTTCCTACATCTTATGTCTCCCTCTTTCTTGTTTTACCCTTTCATTTTGGTAGACTGTCTATACTTGGTCTGCTGCTTTTCGTCCTTGTATCACTTCATTCCAGTATTTTCCAGAGAAAGATTAAGAAAGATGTAGATTTATTGGGTAGTTATTCAAATGAAAATATCTTTATGTCATCCTTGTACTTATTTAGTTATATATTTCTAGGATGAAATCTATAGTCTAGGAGTAAATTTAAATCTAGGATGAAAATATTTTTCTCTCATTATTTCTCTTTTCTAGATTCTAATGTTCCTGTTGAGAAGTCTCACGCTATTCTGTTTCTAGTTCTGTTACATTTGATCTACTGTTTTTTCTTCCCTGGAAGTTTCAGGATCTTTTTTCATCCTTGAGCTCTAAAATTTTACCACAATATGCCTTGGTATGGTCTTAGCTTGGGTTCAGAGACAGAAGTTGTTGTGCAGAAAGTTTTTTGGAGACTTCTCTTAAAAATCACACTTGTGAG
>NW_011888822.1:9588335-9601384 GCF_000151845.1 Pteropus vampyrus | reverse complement strand
GATAACATCCCATATTTTCCTACATCTTATGTCTCCCTCTTTCTTGTTTTACCCTTTCATTTTGGTAGACTGTCTATACTTGGTCTGCTGCTTTTCGTCCTTGTATCACTTCATTCCAGTATTTTCCAGAGAAAGATTAAGAAAGATGTAGATTTATTGGGTAGTTATTCAAATGAAAATATCTTTATGTCATCCTTGTACTTATTTAGTTATATATTTCTAGGATGAAATCTATAGTCTAGGAGTAAATTTAAATCTAGGATGAAAATATTTTTCTCTCATTATTTCTCTTTTCTAGATTCTAATGTTCCTGTTGAGAAGTCTCACGCTATTCTGTTTCTAGTTCTGTTACATTTGATCTACTGTTTTTTCTTCCCTGGAAGTTTCAGGATCTTTTTTCATCCTTGAGCTCTAAAATTTTACCACAATATGCCTTGGTATGGTCTTAGCTTGGGTTCAGAGACAGAAGTTGTTGTGCAGAAAGTTTTTTGGAGACTTCTCTTAAAAATCACACTTGTGAGAGATAAGGAAAGCAAGATTGAGTAGAGGGAGGAGTTGAGCTGTGATGCAGTTGCAACAGACACTTCCGCCAATCCTATGGAGAGTTCTGGTACTGGAACACCACTCCGGAATTGTCTCACTTGGTACCTAGTCATGGATGCAGGCCATTCCCAAGAAGAGACTGACCAAAGGCAAGGTAGTGCCCTTGAGTCAATGTTAATTTCCCAGGAGAAAATCATCTGAGAACTATCAACCACCAACACACCTGGGACATGGGAGAATGAGTGCCTCAGTCTTGTAGTGAAATCCGTTGGCACACAACAGTATCCACTACGATAGATCTTATTTTAACAATTGTGCTGAGCTCTTGCTAGACTTATTCTATCTGAACAGCTATGTCCTTCAATTTTGGGATATTTTCTTATGTTCGTACTTTGATAATTTTCTCTTTTCCTTTTTCTTCTTTCTTTTGCAATGAGTCATACTTTGTTTCTGCAGGATTTATCTTCTAATTTTATCTTTTTTCTTCTACTAACCATCTCCTGATCTCTTTAGTTTACATTCCAAGATGTTTCTTCAATGCTATTTTCCAGTATGCTCGCAGAGATCATCTAATGACATGGTGAGTCTGAGAGATGAATGGAGCACCAATAGCATCTGCTATGTAAATTAATAACTTATTTTTCCCTTTGGTATCATTTTGTGGAATTTGAGAGAAAGAATATGTAAACACAAGTAGTCTATCTGAAACTTCGAACCAGAAAATATTAGTTACAGTCTGTCTTTACTCAGTCTGTTGCTATTCCTCTTTGAATAACTTCCCACCAAGTGTAATCAAAGAAAATCTAATGAAAGCTGAGACCAGGCTATAACGTTCAGTAAGACTTTACCGAAGACTTCAGAGTAATTGAAATGTAGAAAATTTAAATTATATGTTAAATGTAGCTTCTCTCAGAGTCCCTAGGACCAATTCATTTCAAGAGGCAGGAATCAACTGAATGTTTAATTAATTCACACCTTGTCTCATGTTTCAGGAAATAGCTCATATCTCCTCTTTGGGGGCCCTTGAATACATCTCTTCTGACTGTGTCTACAAAAACCAAAAGAGATTAAAAAAAAAAAAAAAAGGTCTCCTTTTACCTCGGCTTTCTAATATAGTTCTTATTTTTTAACCTAGGACTGGCCTCTTTCCAGGATGACTGATGGTAGGGATTTCAATTCCCTCCATAGTACTAAGGTCTTCAACAGGGCCATGTTTTCCCCAAGGTTGCTTGGTTCTCTTTCTCTAGCAGACAACTGTTTAATAAAACACACATACATTCACACACACTCTATTCCGAAACCAAAAAATGATACATAGATGTCATAAGAATCACAGCCAGCAGAAATGAAGATTTTAATTGAATAAAATAGTCTTACATGTTCTCTTGCAGAGCAGTTAAACTCCTGAGACCACAGTTTCTCCAGTGAAGGGTCTTCTGTCACATATGTATAATTAATCCTTTTCCCTAACCAAGAGACATTTAGCCCAAAGCAATGTCAAGTATCCATCTACTGCAAACAGAAAATCATGCCATTTGGGAGATTTGTAATTAGAGGATTTGTTTTTCCGTGTACTAGAGCATAATGTTTACAGCCAATGACTGTGAAGTTAGTCAGTAATGGGTTCAAATCCCAGCTCTGTCACATCCTGACTGCTTCGGCTTTCTCACCTGTAAAATGGCAATAGTTAAAAAAACCTACCTCAGAAACTTATTGCCAAAGTTAGGTGAGGAAATTCATGTAAAAGATCTTCATACAGTGGTTAATGAAAATATAAATGTTCAATAAATATTAACTGTAATAACTAATTAACTAATAACTTAATTATTAATTAAGAATCTGGATGCTTTTTCTGATTCACAGTTACAATATGTTGAGTAATTTGTTACATATTAAGACAGGGCATAAGTGATGTAAACTGGAAAAACCAAGCTGTTATATGGAGATTACCAATTAAAAAACCATGGACGTCAGAGGTCAGAGTAGATTTTTAGTCCCAGCTGGTAAGACGACCCCCTAATTTGGCTTGAATCCCCTGTTCCAATTCATTCAAGAAAGGGGCCTCCAATTCTGCAGCTTTGTTCTCTTTGCATGCTGACATGAGAGACTTCAGGAATCCTTGGCCAATTTAAAGCTGACAATTGCCTGCCAGTTTGAGCTGTTCAAAAGATGAGTGATAATGAGGAGTTTCCTAATTACCAGGGTTTCAGGCTTGTCAGATTATAAATCTCTTTATGAGATGTAGCTAATTGGTACTGTCAAGGACAGAAATTCAGAAAGACCTAGATAATAAGCAGATATTGAACTCAGTTAGGATGACTGTTTTCTATTGTTTCTGTTCATAGCTCTCTTACATAATAAATCTTCCATCTTTCTGTTCATACGTTGGAATAAAGGAATTTTTGTCCTTCCTTCTATTTCAATGATGCTTTGCTAAAAAGTTTGTGGAATATTATTCCTACTCTTCATTGGAAGGTTTTTAAAAATCTAAACCTGAAATTATGTAGATAACATCTTACTAGATTAGTTTTGAAGGCTCAAGTACCATGTCTTGTGAAACGAACTTGGGTTTTTAAAATGGAAGACAGTTTCAAATTTAATCCTGCTGCTTACGATACACGGGAACCTGAGTGGCTTATGTCACTACTTAAAGACTCAGTTTCCTCATCTGTAAAACAAAGAAAAGAACATCCGCTTCACAAATGTGTAAATAAAATAAATTAGATAAAACCATAACCACCATAACCATAGTGGCTGCCCATAGTAAGTAGTTGGTAAATTTTTTAAGTTAAAAAAGTAGAATTCTTATTAAATAGATTTTTTTAAATAAAATTTTCAGGCACTGCTTTTTGCTATGCTTTATTGCTTTCTAAACCCAAACAAATAAACTCAGGAAAAAAAAAAAGGTCTGAAAAGAATACTTAATTCAAGTTCTTAACACTATCATAAGAAATTAATTTAAAGCTCCTCAAAATGCATCCTTCAAATGCATTTGCATATGCAAACAGTTAAACCCAAGTGTGTGTGAGAGAGAGACACACACACACACACACACACACACACACACGTACATACACATCACATTATAGATTAGTAACCTAATAATCCTTCAGTAGAAATAATACTGTGAAAAAAATACTGTGTAGGATTTATACTGTACAGACAATAAAACTAATTAGATAATTTTGTGTATTCTGATGTCATAAATAATGTCGTTAAATGAAAAATAGCATGTGTGTATGATTTTCTAGTTTTTGCTATGAAAAAGAAAAGAGTAGATGGACACAAAAACTTGTATATGCTATCTCTGGGAGGATGTACCAAAAATTGGTACTTCTCAATACCTCTGAAGAGGCAATTAATTGGAAGACTTTGGGTCACAAGCCATAGGGAAAGTTCCTTTTGTAGAGTTTGAATTTTTATAGATTAGTATAGGTTTTATGTAAAAGAAAAAGAAAGAGAAAAGAACAATTGAGATGATTCGTAGAATTTCTGCATCTCTCTTCAGGAATCTCTTTTGAAAGTTCTATGAGACTCTAAAGTTAAGAATTTCAGAATTGGCAAGAAATTTAAGATTACCATTAACAGGAACTCCAACCTTAGCCACTTAGTAGAATCACTTAGAGAGTGATTAAACAGATTCTGGAGTTTTTTCCCAGAGTGAATGATATGGAATTGAGGTGTGTGGTGGAAGGGAAGCAGATAAGGAATTTAAATGTAACATCCTTCCTTTCTGACCTGCAGACAGGTTTGGAAACCACAGATCTAATGTAAAAATCTGTCACTGCTTTCCAAACTAAGTTATTCAAACTATATTAAGGTATCACAGCAGTTTCTAGGGCCTATTGTTGGAACTGATAGGGGTAGCAATGGCTGGGGTTAAAAATGCAGTTGAGGCCATGGGCAGCTATTGGTAGACAAGGATGGAGAAACAAAAATGAACACTGCTTTTGACTGTTATACATTTTGGCAGATTACTGGAAATTTCTTTTTAAAAAATTTATTAAAATATAGTTGACATACAATAGAATATTAGTTTCAGGTGTACGACATGATTGATAATTATATACCTCATGATATGATCACCACAATGCGTCTTGTAACCATCTGTCACCATGCTAAGTTTTTACAGTATTATTCTCTAGGCTGTACACTGTATCTCCGTGACTTATTTAATTTATAACTGGAAGTTTGTACCTCTTATTCCCCTTCATTTTTTTCACTGATCCCCTAACCCTCCTTCCCTCTGGCAATCATCAGTTTGTTCTCTATTTCTATGAGTCTGTTTTGTTTGTTTATTTTTTCTTAGATTCCACATATGAGTGAAATCACATGGCATTTCCTTGGATAAATGGATGGATAAAGAAGATGTGATATGTGTATACAATGGAATATTACTCAGCAATAAAAAAGAATGAAATCTTACTATTCGTGACAATGCGAATGGACGTAAAGGGTATTATGCTAAGCGAAAATCTCTTTTGATAAAGGGATTCTACCGCTAAAAATATTTGAAAATTACTGTCTCATTTGAAAAAAAAAAGTATTTGTATGGCATCACTTCCAAATTATGGTCCAGCCCCAAGTAAACAAAAAGCCAGTTTTTTTTTTTCTTTCTACTCTAATTCTCCCAAATAAATGTATGTATAAACAGATGTGCACACATATGCATATATGCAACCAGGTTATATGTGCACACGTAGATATCCTACTATAAGAACTGAGATTTCTTTATGTGTATATTTTCCACTATAAAAGACAGTAAACTTTTTCCATAAAGTCAAGAGAGTAAATAATTTAAGCTTTGCAGATCATACAGTCTCTGTCTCACTTACAAAACTCTGTTGTCATAGTGTGAAAGCAGTCATGGACAATATATGAATGGGCATGGCTGTGTACCAGTAAAACTTTATTTATGGGCACTGAAATTTTAACTTCACACAATATTTTTTTAAGACTATTTTTCAGAGAAGTTTGAAGTTTACAGAAAAATTGAAGGGAAGGTACAGAGATTTCCCATATACTCCCTGTCCCTCCCCCATTATCAACAACCCACCAGAGCAGAGTTTACTCTTGACTTTGTACATTTTATGGATTTGGACAAATGTACAATATGTATAATGATTATACATCAATATAATCTCATATGAAGTATTTTCACTGTCCTAAAAATCCTCTGTGCTCTGCCTTTTTATCTCTTGCCGCCTCCCCCGCCACCCCCGCCTTGGCAACCACTGATTTTTTTACTGTGTCCATAATTTTGCCTTTCTAGAATGCCATGGAGTTGGAATCATACAGTATGTAGCCTTTTCAGATTGGCTTATTTCACTTAGCAATATTTGTTCATTTCCCCCATGTCTTTTCATGGCTTGAAAGCTCTCTCTTTTTCATGCTGAATAATATTTCATTGTCTAGATGTACCATAGTTTATCCATTAACCCACTGAAGAATATCTTGGTTGCTTCCAAGTTCTGGTAACTATGAATAAATCTGCTATAAACATCTGAGTGCAGGTATTGTGTGGATGTAAGTTTTCAACTCCTTTGGGTAAATACCAAGGAGCATAATTGCCCGATTCCATGGTAAAGAAATATTTAGTTTTATTTAAAAAACCACCAAATTGTCTTCCAAAGTGGCAACTTTATATAATTTTCACATGTCATAAAATCACATTCATCTTTTAATTTTTCCTATCATTTAATGTAAAAACTGTTCTCAACTTGTGTGACATACAAAACAAGTGGTGGGCTGGATTTGGCCGTTCTGCAGTAACTTGTCAACTGCTCCTCTGTCATCTAGTTTAAATGGCATTTTTTTTCTTTTTTTTGGCATTTGACAAATTTATTCATCTTTCTTAGCATCAGAGTTCTCATCTTTAAAATGAAGCGCTCAATGAGTCCAATTAACAGGACTGAGCATTATTCTGAAAGATTTATGTCTGGTACTCTTCCCTCTCCATACACCAATACATTTACATGTTCTTAGAGTTTTATTCCTTTCAATTGCAAGGAATAATAAAAAAAAATTCACACTGGCTTTAATAACAAAGGATATTTGTTAGTTTATACAGCCCAAAATCTCAGGCATTGCTATATCCAGAGGTTTAGAGGATGTTACCAGGAAGAGATCCTGCTTCACGCTGTTTTCTACCCTGTTGACTGTATTGTCAAACAACTTCTCTGCTACTGATGGCATCTGGCAGTTCCATGCTTACATCATCCCAAGTTTATGTTCAGTAGAAATGGATATACCTCTTTTTTAGATGCTCAAGCAAAATATCAGAATTAGCTCTTTTTGGATTTGATTGACTTGACTTAAGGTAAATATCCATCTCTGAATCAATCACCGTGGTTGCATGCATGCAATATTCTGTTGATTAGGTATTTGTCACACATCTACTTCTGGAACAGAGGGTGAAGGAGAGGTAAAATGAACTCTATCGAAAGATACAAACTGAGTGGGAAGAAGATGGCCCCTTAAAACAAAATCAGGATGCCGTCATCTAATAAATAAAAAATGAACAATGGGGAGCAAAACTCACAAATGTAAACTTCAGAGTTCTTACCAACAAAATCAATTTCAGTACAATGGAATGAGAGGTATCTGCATAACTTATGAGTCTGTTTTTGTAGCTGTTGTTTTTATTAAATGTTTTGCAATGTTTTAAAGAACTGCGTCTTTTCAGTCTTTATGTTATTTGTCTCCAAGGGAGGAATGACTTCAGAGATTTATATCTCTGAAGTTTAATCTCTCCCAAGAGGCCTAATATGAGTACTATTCCCCTTTCTTGTATCTTTTTTTTATTCCCCACAAATCCTTTTCTTCCAGTAATTCTACTAGACACTGAAAGCCCAACCACATAAAGTCTAAACTTTCTTATCATCCACCAGGCACTCAGTTGACATTAAAAAGAGTAGAAGAGACTGCTATTTAATCTACTGTCTTTAGTTAGGTTGCAGTTAGTTCATTCAAGAAAGCCTAATATTTTTCTTCAAAGATTTCCCCACTGAAAGTCCTGGATCACACACAGAAGTATATCCCATAAACTACACCCATTCATTGTAGCAAAGTTGGCTTTTGTTTTCCCTAAATCTATGCCCTTTATTGGCCAATAAAATGCACCCTATCTTGGTTCTTTTCCTGACATTCCAATTGGTCTGGTTCTTTCTTTCTGATGCTCTCACTTCTGCTCTTCTCTCTCTTTTAATCATTTTCTTTCTTCTACTCCCTACTGGTCTTTCCCAGGCTCACAGCTCTTCTCTTTCTACACTTTCCCTTTATTGATTTCATTTGTTCTCACATTTCAATGATCACGTTATTCATCTTCAATAATAAAAGCTACACTTTATTATCTACTATATATTCATTCCTCTAGATGTCTCTGAGAAGTAGCTGATATTACTTACATTATACAGTAAAATTTAGTGACTTTTTAAAAGTCACAAAGCTGGCAACTGAGGGGGTTGTAGTTCAAGCCTGATCTATCTGATTCCAAGATCTATTCTTTTTACACTGCCTTTCACTATATTAATTCTCTTGTTCTATTATTCAGCACAGATCTCTTGAGTATCTGTTTTGAGCCAGGAATAGTGTATTAGAAATCACGAAACCCAGTCCCCATTTTCAAAAAGCTCACAGTCTAGTAAGGGAAATAAGCAGCCAATTTAATTACAATACAATTGCTATGACAGAACCATGCATATATTGCAAAATTACATCTAAGGCCCAGATCTCTTGCTTGAATCCCATGCTTATATCACCACACACCTATCAAATATCTTTATTAGGATGGTGTTTCCATTGCCTGTTGCTGTCTAAGAAAATGCCCAAAGCTTAGTAGTGGATTAAAACAATAATTTATTATATCACATCAATTTTTTGGACTGAATGAGCTCAGTTGAGTGTTTCTTTTGCTGAAGTCACTCTCATTCTTCCACTCAGCTAGGAGTTAGGGTTATAACATACAAAATGTACTCTGATAGCCTTGCATCTTTCTGTCCATGACCTTTCATCATTCAGTGGTATAGCTTTACGTCATGGTAGCTGGTTCCAGGATGGCAAATCTCAATGCACAAACACTTACCAAGCCTCTGCCTGCTTCGCGTTAATGTCTCATTAACCAAATAAGTCACATGGTCAAGCACAAGGTCTATATGGAACGAGAGTATATAAGAACATGACTACTGGAGCCATGGATCACTATGGGCCACCAATGAGACAGTTCACCATAATGGTTCAATTTTCACCTCCATATTTTAAATTGAAATCACAACGTGCCTTCAAAAACAATCTTACATTAGTATTTTTATTTCTGGTATCACCAGTTTCAAACTTTAGGACTTATTGTTGACTTCCAAATCTATCTTAACTACATTTAATTAGTTCCCAATTCTTTTCAATTCCTTCTGTGAAATGTCTCATGTTTTTCTCTTCTTTTTTCATATACATTACTACCTATTTAGCTTACTTAGCTCCTGACGGTCTGCTAACTTAGAGGATCCCAACTGTGTGCTGGTGGTGCTCACTACCATGCTGCAAAAAGGCACAGGTACGAGGAGATAATGATCCTCATTTGACGATCTTGAGATAAATGCCTAGGGCAGCTGGAGTCTTTGGGCTCGTCACTCCCAACCAACAACTGTCTTGTCCATTTGCCCCAAGGAGCAATACATACATCATTCTTTATATGTACCACAACATGAATAATTTGGAAAACACTGTCATAACTGAATCTTCTGCCTTCTATCCATCTTTATTACCATCACCAGTTTAATCTTTCCTACCATGATCAGATTAATGATTTCCTACTTAGGAAACCATTTCATATTTTACACTTCTCTCAACAACATAAGTTTCCTACTGCAGGCAGTTCAAGCTGGCATCCAAAAATTTCTGCCATATGACTTGAATATGCTTTTGAGCTTTCTGCCCACTCCTCCACAAACACACAAAAAAACATACTTCTGCCAAACTGATCTGCTTAGCCTCTCCTAAGAATGCTTTATTATTTTCTGCTTCTCCGCTTTAAGGTAAGCCCACACTCTTAGAAAACTTCCAAACCCCAACTACCCTTCAAATCTACTTTGAGTTCCTCATCCCCCATGAAGGTTACCAAATTATTCTGGCTCACTGTAATGTCTTTGTTTTGCCTCTGACCTTTAAGAAGGTATTGTTTATAATTCTATGATATCTGATATGGTAATTACTAGCATCATGTGTCTATTTAAATTGAAATAAAATTAAAATTCAGTTCTTCAGTCAACTAGTCACATTTCTAGTGCTCAGTAGCCACAGTGGCTAGTGGTTGCCATGGTGGACAGCATGGACAGAACATTTCCATCATCACAGAAAATTCTTCTGGAAATCTGAGGCTATGCCACTTATATGGCAGTTAATCATTGTATCTGATTTTGGATTAGCTTTTAGATAGCCAATTCCCAACTCCCTTACTTCTTTGTTGCCTATTATAGAGACTGAAAAATTCAGATACTTTTATTTTCAGGCTCCCTTGTAGCTAGCCTTGCCCTTATGGCCCATCACTGGCCAATGCAATTTAAGAGTATGCTTTTTGGAAGCATTTCTGGGCAAATGTCCTTTTATATGATAAAAGAGAGAGGTATGCAAGGAGAGCTCTCTCACAGGATACCCCATTGCCTTTGAAAACAGTCATGTGAAAATATCTTGTCTGAATGTGCAGCAGCTATCTTGCGACCATGAGGGAAATGCTAAGACTATTTCAGAGACATATCCAGAGCCCGAAATTGTTAAAGCACTCAATCAATCCTAAGACTACTAATCCCTTGACATCTTGGTATGTAGTTAATTACATTATTTTATTACTTAAACCTCTATCAGATATGAGTCTTAATTCTTATGCATTAACTGCATCATTAGTAAAATTGTCTATGTTTATGCACTGTCTCTTCAACCACATTGCAAATATATTAAGGTAAGAACATCTTTATGTCCCTTTGACTCACCCACAGCACACAGTAGGTACTCAGTAAACTCGAATGAGATGATCGATTTCTTACTGCTTTGAAAAATCAACAACGAGGGGCCTCCAGAGCTGTACCATACACTTGTGAATTTCTTTTTGGAAACTCTAATCTTAGCCTCTGTGAAAAAGTGTGTCATTTTAACAACAGCAACACTTCAATCTATATTTGTACCTGAAAGTTACACTAGAAAGGTGAGAAAGGAAGAACTATGGTTTGTTTTTTTTTATTATTTTTACCTCCAAGATACACCCAAGAAAGATCAATTAAAAAATTTAATCTGGTAGCATGATGTCAGCAACAATTTGAAAGGAAGCCCTTCAGTGTCATTGAAAGTTTTGCCAGATAATCAACTCACACTTAGCTTTGAGAATCATTTGCTCTCTGTGTGTGTGTTGCATGTGTGTGTGCACGCTCTTCAATGGCTTATTACTAAAGAAGCATGAACTAAAATGGAATGTTATCAAGCTCACTTTATCTGTTTTTTTGGTTTTTTTTTTTACTTTTGTTTTCCATCTCATGCTAAAATTTTAGGTCTTGACCCAATAAGAATTTCATTTCATTCATTCATTTAACATTGAGTACTCAGAAGACACCAAAGACCCCAAAATGAAGAAGATACAACCCTACATTAACATAATAATGCTAACCATTTAGAAAATCACCTCCTTTAATCCATTCCCCAACCCCAGCATGTGGGACTTGTCCATGTCCCCTTGTATGGGGCTAGCTGTAAGGCCAGCTCTAAGGCTGAAAGTTACTTGCCCACAAGTGCAAACTGAAGGCTGACAGAGAGAGTCCAAAACTGAGAACTCAGTTTTTTCAACCTTGTTTTTCCCTCCCTGCCATGCTAGGAGGCATTATGGCAAAAGTCTTAGGACACTGGCTCCAGTACTGGAGTCAGATTCCCACATTTGCTGTGTGGTAGGTATGACAATGGTGCATACGTAAACTCTCTAGTCCTTTGTACTTTTTTCTATAATATGGAAGTAATAATAGTACCTATTCCACAGAGTTAGTAGAATTATATAAGGTATAATCTTTTAATTAGCATGTAGTAAGTGTTCAGTACATAGTGGGCTTTGTAGTGAACAATTTTGAAACATCAGGTAATGTAAACCTAAATGTGTGGTTCAATGAGCAAAAATGTCTAGAGATGATCCTGTGCTCACTTCAGATTAAGTGGATAAAATATTAGCTTTGATCAGATCAGTGATATCCCTTTCTTCTACAAGGAGAGGCTATTTTCAAGCTCAGCTTCTCATGGGACCAGGGTCTCCCTTTCCCTTACAGGAAAGGTCACAACATCCCATAGGCTCCAAGGTTTCCAGGTTCTAGGCAGCTGGTATTGCCAGAAAACTCTGACTAGCTGATCCCCCAGTCTAGACTGTGAAATACCAAGCAGCCTATGACTTCCCCCACAGAGCAGAATTCAGCACAAGTCCCTGCCCTCGTATGGACTTTTGTGGAATAATGAGGGGATGTGGACTCATTTCTTCTCTTCTCTTCTCTTACTGATCTTAGCATATGTGAATTTCTCCTTTCTCCAACAAAGGCTATTCCTTAAACCATAGAGTTTGTCTTGAACTCTGGTACATGACGGGTGGAAGCTCAAAGAGGACCCACCTTGTTTAATAAGAAGGTACAGATAGATGCTAACTGACTAGATGGTAAGTGGTCTCCAAAGCCTAATGTGTCTTCAGGAGAAGAACCAAACAAGCTTTGAGAAAAAGAACACCCAGAGAACTCCATATGTGTTCACTTTCATATAGAATTTGGTAGCTGTAATTTGGTATTCCTTTTCTTAAAGAAATCCTCCAAATCATATAAGTTTCAGGCCTCACAAACCTTGGCTGTGATTGATCTTCAATGTTGCTTCATGGTTAGAGGGGAGAGAGTAGCTGCATATGTGTCACAAATATAACATCCCGTTATATCCAACCTCTTTGCTGAGAACAGGAGAGAAGTGATTAGATCTTTCCTGGCCCCACAATCAATCAGTGATGATAATGGGAACTTTAATCTCTACTCCTCATGTTTATTAGCAACAGTTATTGAAATTAATGTTTAGCTCTCCTTTCTTCCTCCTTCCCCCTCCTCCTTAAGAAACAAGAAACATTTTTGAAGCAGCCGTGGGAAGTGGTAAAATGTGAGGGCCCTGAAGCCATACTGGATTCAAAATTCAATCCATGACTTGCCAGCAAAGTAGGTAATCTCTCTGTGCCTTCGTTTCCTCAGTCGCAAGAATGGAAATGGTGATAATTGTACCTGTCTCATTCAGCCATTACAAGGATTAAGTGAATTAATTCATGTAAGCATGTAGAAATTTGGCTGGCACACAGAAAGCACTGGATAAATGTTAGGTAAAAAAATGGAGAAGCATGCTGCCCGATTCTCTTTTTCTTTCTGGTTCTGGATTTGCCTGCACCAGGTGATTTATGCTCTGTTCCTACTTCCAAATAGTAAGGATATAAGAACTGAGGCCAGGACCTCCTTCAAGAATGAGAT